>NC_056727.1:908632422-908714922 GCF_019279795.1 Protopterus annectens | reverse complement strand
AGTAAACAGAAACACTCCAGGGGTTATACCTTTATTCACAGACTATTACACACTTATTTATACTGATACAACACTTTCTAAGACTCTTATATTTATTTGTTATGACAGTACATGAAGACTAATTACTAACCTGCCTTGCGATGCAGCCTTTGCAACCTAACATCATGGGCTTGCTGGTTCGCAGCCAGCTCATCTGCAGCTGTCAGAGAAATACATTGATATTTAGCCATACCTATCTGTAGTATACACAAGCTAGGCAATTATTTACTACTTAGTAGAATGAGTACTTAGTACTGGGGCATTGGGCATCTGCTGAGACTCCTAGATACACTGTTCCAGTACATCCCCCCTCCACTGCTTCAGCTCAGCCTGGTGGTGCTTAACCTGCTCACCAGGCCGGGGGATACCTGTGGCACTGGTGAGGTCACGGGTGAGACTGTCCCAGGCCTCCGTTTTATACTGTGAGCCCTGGTACTGGCCCTGCAGTAGTCTCTGCTCATGGTGTTTTACCAGGAGCCATACCATGATTCTTGAGTCCTGGATGCCCCAGCGCTGCGCTCTAAATTGAGTGCCTTCACCCTCACCAGCCATTCTGCCTGCAGTAGGAAGCTGCAACCACTTATGAAAAGTATTCCCGCCTGTGGGGTTTAAATACAGTCAATTTCCCACACTTTCCCGTGGTTGGCCAGTTTTGAAAAGGCTAAGCTATGGGCACACCTGCTTACATAAGGTTGGCACTGCTTAAAGAGGTATACCACTAGGCAGATTGAATTGGCTTCCCTGCACATTGCTTACACTTACTAACTTGAGCTGTGCTGCGGTTAGCATTGCTTAATAGTTAATTAGCACTATATTTGCCATTCTGCAGTGATTTATTCTTCATTACAGGTTATATATGTGTCTGGTATCCATGATTCATGTGTACATACACTGTATGGGGACCTGGGGACTTCTACACTTTATTACAATAATACCTCAAGTCTATGCTTACTGCAGTACTCCAGTTCACATATTTATGTTCTGTGGCAGGTTATACAACATCACACTGTGCACAGATTGAGTTCACATGTTTGGATTGATTTTTCTGTGGTGAGAATTAGTTTGCTGATACCTCATTTATATCCTTTGCTATGATGGCTTAGTGGTTAACTACTGTGACTGTGGTGTACAGGGTCCTGAGTTTGTGCATTAGCTGTTTATTTTGTTGCTGGGCAGAACATGGGCCGTTGGGTACAGAGTGATTAAGGCACTTTAAAGCAGTTGTACACGGGTGTGTGTGTGGGTTTGAGCGGAGCTAAGCAATGCCAACCTCCGGGTACAGTTTCTTACACTTAGCTTCTACTTTGCTTAATCTGTGTAGGCAATGCTTACCCTCAAGCAAACGCACTTAAATACACTTACTAGTGTTTATATATGCTTACTACTGCTTATTTGTGCTTAAACCTGCTTACTAGTGCCTTAATGCAGTACTCCAGTTCACATTTAAATGTTATTATGTAGGTTATACAGCAAAAAGATGTAAAAATATGTTCATATGCAGATTTCGCATGGAAAATGATATGTGCTGCAGTGGTACTCGAACCGGACATGCCTGTTAGTTAGTCGGATGTTCTAAACACTATACTATTGCTGTGCTGCTTCATTTGCATAGTCCTTGTTATCCTCTTCAGCCTTTTCAGCTGCTTTAACCATAGCTAAGCGATGGGCAAACCCGTGCACCTACGGTTAGCTGTACTCGGGGTTTTAAAAAATAAATAACAGGGTTTCTTTGTTTTATTTATATGTACTGTTGCTGTTGAACACATGGGGACTATTGGTGAGGATATGCGGACACCTATGAGCAGTCTTGCTCATTTATTTACAGTTTCTGCTGTTCTTCTTTGCAGGGGCATGTTCATTCTGAGAGCTCTGCTCTCAGACACGTCCCCTGCACTAGTCCATGCTTTGTGTAGGATTTGGAGCTCAGGCAGTGTGCCTTCATTAATATGTATGGTGTGCTGCCATCCTCCTCTTAAACTGCTGCTTCTGTGCAGGACTAGATTAGTCCTGCATGGAAGATTAATAAATCTGAGGGAGAGTGTGAGTACTTTTGTTGTATGCATTGTATAGCACCAGTATTACAGGGTCTGTGTGTACATACTAGTTTAACACGGACTGCAATCTGTCTGCGTAGCTCTCAACTGTGTGCATATCCACTTGATGGCCAGAGGTGTGCGTGTTATGTTTTGCCTGTCCTCCATACAGGTCTTGTGTCAGATATATCACTGGCTGTGTGTGTGTTGAGTGCTATCAGTACATGACTACATCCATTTGTGTTTCTGGCTTCATATTCCTGACTAAGGGTATGTTACAGACTATTCTGTAACACCAGCAACTTGCTTAGTGTATGACAACACTATTTCACATATGGGCCTGTGTTCCAGGCTTTATCCTCCACCTTCCTACCATATGGCATGCTGTCAGGGGTTGTTATATAGTGGCCTGTGAGTATGCCATGCTGCCATTCCTGCCATCATTCCACTGCTGTTGTGGCCCCCACACATATTTTGGGGTTGGGTCCATATATGTGTGGGCTTCATCTGCACAATACACGTGTGCCCTTATGCAGTCTAGAGGCCAGTGTATGTAACAGTGGTATATGGCCCTGTATGTTAGTCTATGGGGGAAGGCACCATAACTAACCTAGGCTGTTACAACAAGTGGGGGTGTCAGGGGTAAGCTGCCTTAAGGTATCTGGGTGTACATAACCATACAATTCACCTTGGGTAAATGCAGGCCTACTGCTTCCTGCCATACAGACTGTTCTGTTTGTCAGTATGATGGTGATGGTTTCAGTTATGCCTTTTATATAACAGATACATCCCATTGTGTCAACTGAGGTATATACCCCCTAGGGATTGTGTACAGAGTGTAGATAGAGGTTGCTGGACTATACATCTGCATTACTTACTATTGATTGATTGTTATCCTGTGGCTCAGTCTGTCTTTACTGTTGTACTACTTGAAGGCCTTGGCCTGGACAGCAACATATGTAATCCTTTACAGAATACTGTATTAATTTATCTGTTTGACAGTTGCATTAGTCTGTTTATATGTATTTCAGAGTCTAAATAGCTATATGACATGGCATATGCAAATGTAACAGTACACAAATAAAGCTTTCCCATGTATGCAAACCTGTGTGTGATGTTATATCCTCTGTCTTCTCTGTGGGTATATGTTGCAGGCAACAATTGTCATTTGTATGGGCAGCTCATACAGTATCCAGCTGGTAATGTGGCAACTGTAGGCATAGTGGCTGTTCGGTATTGTGTGCATCCTCTACATATGTATCTTTCTATACACATCTCTGTGTGTGTATGTGTAGTTGCAGATATATATATATATATATATATATATATATATATATATATATATATATATATACATCTTTATATATATATATATAAAAATACATATATATGTATCTATATATATATATATATATATATATATATATATATATATATATATATATATATATATGTATCTGCATATATGTGTCTGTGTATATGTATCTTAGGAACATTGATTGCTTCAATGTTGTACATTCCCTATGGTAGCCAGACTGTACTGCATGATATGTTACCGATACCAGCTTGACATTATACAGATGCGATGGAGTACTGTTAACATCTTGTGCCCATGTTGTGTCAGGTCCTGGGTATGGGATTTGCAACAGTTGGTATTGTATTGCAGGGCAGATGTGTTTGGCTGTGGGGGGATATCTATATGTACAAGACGTTTGTTGCTTGGGCCCCCTCACCCCCATTAATGGTGCATGTAATCATATATGTTTTTGTTATGTTCTCTTTTATATCTATAGATATATGTCTGTATATACATATATAGATATATATTTATGCTTACATATATATGTTGCTGTATATATATATATATATATATATATATATATATATATATATACACACACATATATATATATATATATATATATATATATATATATATATATATATATATAGACATATATATGTAGACATATGTATGCATATGTATATATATATATGTATATATATATATATATCTATGTATTTATATATATGTATATATATATATATATATATATATATATATATATATGTATGTATTTATATATATTTTATGTATGTATATATATATATATATATATATATATATATATATATATATATATATATATATATATATATATATATATATATATATATATAGATAGATAGATAGATAGATAGATAATGTATTTAGCTATTTAGATATAAATATATAAACACACACACATACATCTACATGTTTAAATACATTTCCTGTACTGTTGAATGAATATGGTGGATAATATGTTTGTGAAAACATCAGGGCTATGTGTATCTGACATGGCTTAGTGGCAAATACCTTTGGTTATCATGTGCAGGTTCCTGGGTTTGAGGCTTGCAGAGGCTGTTTCTTTTGTTGCTGGGGAGAACAAGTGCCATTGGATACAGAGTGACTAAGGCACTTTTAAGCAGTTGTAAGTGGGTTTGTGTGGGTTTGCATGGAGGTAAGCACTGCTAATTTCCGGTTACAGTTTCTTATACTGATTTAGCTTCTAAATTGCTTAACCTGTGTAGGCATTGCTTACCCCCGGCAAACAGGCTTAAACCCACTTACTGCTGATTAAAAGTGCTTACTCCCGCTTTCCCCAGTGCTAATTTCTTTAAAAGAAAAGAAAAAAAGGGTTGAGAGGAAAGTGGTGAAAAAGGGGCACAAAGTGGGAAAGACAGTAGGGAAAATAGCTAGGGGTGTGAAGGAAGGGTACAGGGAAGGTCCATAGTTGCCCATTTCTTCTACAGCAACAGCTGTGCATATACACTGAATTTGGAGGTAGATTTGGACACTCAAACCCCTGAGAGAGGGGTGAGGACAACAATAATATGTTGTGAAGCCAATTAAACCAGATTACATGTGTCCAGTGGACATGTGTATGAAATGGAGAGCTATGTATTGGGCAAGATTTGTTTTTGGGAACATATTGCCCTTTTTTTTTTAGGTGGTAGTGAGATGTTGGGGAGGGATAGTAGGTATATTTGGGGAGGTAGGTTGGGTAGGTTAACAGACAAGACACACAAGATGCATACAGGGGCGGTATATGACACATGTGGGGGGTAAACACCTTGATGGGGAGGGGTGTTGGGAAATCGGAAGCCCATGCACCCCCTAGTATAAACAGTGGGACTAAGATCCCCACCCATGGGCAGTCACCACTGCACCTTCATAGCCCCAAAGGTAGCTGTGCTGGGGACTGAGTTGGAGAGCCAGCCCATCTCTCTAGTCATGACACGCAGCCCTCGAGCTGGCATAGCAGATCTCCAAACTGCTGGTTGAGCTCACTACGCACAATGACTCAGACCTGGTGATGGGGGACAGGTTCCTGTCTGCACCTGCTCCCAGGGGGGGCAAGCCCCATTTACTGAGGTGGTTCGACCTGAAGGTGGTGCAGGACCAATGGACAAGGAGGTCATGGGTTGGGCCCCAGACATGCTGGTGCCCGGTGCCACAGCCAGCTGAGGTGGGACAGGTGGGTCCGCTGGGACCCGCTTTCCCATACGTGCTAAGGTGTTTATGTTTTATCAACATATGTAGGTTAGTAATAGTCATCACATTCCAGGATTAGGTATAACAGCATTCATAGATATTCCCATTAACCCAGACACTAGATATGGAACAGTTGCATAGCAAACAGAACACATGCATATATGGGACCACGGTGGTGATTACAACAGCATGCAGGTACATTGATGGCACCATGCCACCAGTGTTAGAGTATTTCAACATAGCACATGCATAGAAACAGATTTAAATAATTATCAAACAATAGGACATATGTCCCAACATTACAGGTAAGTCACACATACCAATTGAGTTGGGTATTTTGTTTATTGTTGCAGATATGGTGGGGGAGAGATGTCAATTAACAACTAGTATATTCCTGTAGTTTGCATTACTTTCCTAGTCAGTGCTGTTATCTGTACCTTACAAGTATTAGTACACTACCCTATTGCCTTACTTTGGACTGTGGTATGGCTGTCGACAACTATATACATAAACTGGTTTTACCTACAGTATACACCTCTTACCTGGTATACCTGTGGAGGAATTGCTTGTTAACACTGACTGTTTCTACACATACTCCCAGATTTCAAGTTGATGTTATGTACATACCTGTCCATCTCTGTTTGCACAGACTCTGGCCATGTCTTGACCACATACAGGTGAACCGGGACATATTTAGACTATTGACCTCTTCAACGTTTAGTGACTTACAACACTCTTATACCGGATTTCCTAGACAGTTATATTATGTAGCACAGTGTGGGTGACAGTGATGAGTGATACCTTATTATTCAGAGCACCTGCAACACTCACAATGCCATACAATACCAGAGTAAACAGTACAAGTACAGGGTATCAATCTTTTATTTCTAGGCACAGTGTTCATATCTGGTGGACCTGTGGGAGCAATGTTTGTTAGCACTACCTGAATGTTGCCACACAGATTACCACATTCCACATTAGTATTATGCACATACATCTCATTCTGTTACTGTACCCACTCTGGTCAAAGCTTGACAACATGGGGGTGTAGATGGGTCATTCTTGGCTTATTACTCCCATAACATTTTGGGGAGTTGCTAGTGTGACAGATTTGTTCTTATAGATGTGTGACAATCAATTGTATTTCCTGTTTGCTCCCTAAACATCTGGGATCATCCCACTGATTTCCCAGGGGGACAGGGTGACAGGCAGCAGATATGGGTTGATATACTGGACATTCTGGACATATCTGTACAGTTGTGGGGTATGATTCTTTTTGCAGCCTACTTCCACTCCCAGGATTTGGACCATGGCTGTGTCTGCTCAAAATAAAACACTGTCCATCACAGTTGTGTGTGCTATATAGATATTGCTGTATATCTCTTATCTGATTTCTGTCTATAATTCTCCTGTAGTTTTACATTCTGACCTTGCATTACAACACTCTTATACAGGATTTCCTAGACAGTTATATTATGTAGCACAGGGTGGGTGACAGTGATGAGTAATACCTTATTATTCAGAGCAACTGCAACACTCTCAATGCCATACAATACCAGAGTAAACAGTACAAGTACAGGGTATCAGTCTTTTATTTCTAGGCACAGTGTTCATATCTGATGGACCTGTGGGAGCAATGTTTGTTAGCACTACCTGAATGTTGTCAGACAAATTACCACATTCCACATTAGTATTATGCACATACATCTCACTCTGTTACTGTACATACTGTGGTCACAGCTTAACAACATGGGGGTGTAGATGGGACATACTTGGCTTATTTCTCTCATAACAGTTTGGGGAGTTACTAGAGTGACAAGTTTGCTCTTATAGATGTGTGACAATCAGTTGTATTTCTTGTTTGCTGCCTAAATGTCTGGGATCATCCCACTGATTTTTCAGGGGGATAGGGTGACAGGCAGCAGATATGGACTGATTTACTAGACATTCTGGACATATCTCTACAGTTGTGGGGTATGATTCTGTATGCAGCCTACTACCACTCCCAGGATTCAAACCATGGCTGTGTGTACTAAAAATACAACAGATCACATTTCAGTTGCATGTGCGATTTGGATTTTGTTGTCTGTCTTTTCATTCTTTTCTGTCTATCTATGTCTCTCTCAGTTGTACTAAATGACCTCTGGGGATTACACCAGTCATATACAGACATTCCTACACATTTTATTTATGTTGCACAGTGTGGGTAACAGTGCTTAATACAACAGTACTGTTAAGTGATTGCAAATGTATATTACCATATGATAACAGAGTAAACACATGCAGTTCAGCAGTTAGACCTTTATTGTCAGGCTGTTATGCTTTTATTTACATACAACCTATATGAGACTCTTCCTGCCATATTCTCTGGTGTATGCAGTACTTGTCTTAAACAATAAAGGTTTTATGCAGGCAATTAACTTACTAATACTTTTAGATTCATTTCCTATGACAGTACATGCAAGAGTATTACTAACCTGCCTTGCATTGCAACCTCTCCAAGTGACATCCATGGGCCTCCTGGTTCACAGCTCGGTCACTTGCCACTGTGGAGGACATAAGAGGAATATTTAGCCATACCTATCCATAATATACATGAACTGGCAATTATTAAATAGGTAATGGAATGATACTTACACACAGCTGGGACCTCCCCTGGCCTCCTAGCCTCTTGGATCCACTGATCCAAGAGATCCCCCTTTCACCGCTTCAGGTCAACATAGGGATGCCTGATCTGCTCAGTGGCACTGGTGAGGTCACAGGCGAGATGGTAACAGGCTTCTGCTTTATATTGGGAACCCTGGTACTGGCCCTGCAGCAGTCTCTGCTCATGGTCTTTGACAAGGAGTCCTTCCATGACTCTGGACTCCTGAATGCCCCAGAACTGTGCCTAAAAGCACACACCCTCTCCCATTTCAGACATAGTGCCTGAAAGGGGAAGCTACAACCAGTTATGAGATGTATTCCCACCTGTTGGGTTTAAATAGGGCTAATTTCCTGCACTTTGCCATGATTGGATGGTTTTGAAAAGGCTAAGCTATGGGCAAACCTGATTACCTAAGGCTGACATTGCTTAAAGGGGTATACCAATGGGCAAATTGAGTTAGCTGGCCTACACATTGCTTACATCTACTAAGCTGGGCTGTGCAATGCTTAGCATTGCTTAATATTTAATGTGCATTATATTTGCTTTTTGGCATTGATTTATTATTCATCACATGTTATATATGCGTCTGGTATCCATGATTCATGTGCACGTACACTGTATGGGGTTCTTGTGTTTATTAGGGGACTTCAACACTTTATTACAATTACACCTCACATCTGGGCATACTGCAGTACTCCATTTCACATATTTATGTTATGTAGTAGGTTATACAACATCAGACTATATATAGATTCCTTTCACATGTTCAGTTATTTTCCTATAGTGAGAATTTGCTTAGTGATACCTCAATAGTATGTATTGCTGTGATTGCTTAGTGGTTAACTACTGTGACTGTAGTGTACAGGGTCCTGGGTTTAAGCTTGCAAAGTCTGTTTATTTCGTTTCTGGCCAGAACAGTGGCTGTTGCATACAGAGTGATTAAGGCACTTTTAAGCAATTGTAAGCAGGTTTGTGTGAGGGTAAGCTATGCTAACCTTCAGTTAAATATGCTTACAGAGAGTTAGCTTCAATATTGCTTAACCTGTGTGTGCATTGCTTACCCTCACGCAAACAGGCTTAAACCCACTTACTATTGCTTAAATATGCTTATTCCTGCTCACTACTGTTTAATAGTGCTTACACTTGCTTACTAGTGCTTACTCCCGCTTACTACTGCACTAATTTAGACAGTAATGTCTAATGGTTCTTGGGAAGGTGGGGATTTGGAACCTGTATGGAGTTATCATTCATTACACATTTTACCTTCCATTTGAATCCCTGATTCCTGTGTACATATACTATATAGGGCACGTGTGATTATCTGTGGACTTTGCAACATTATGACACTGACACCTCACATCTGCATTTACTGCAGTACTCCATTTCACAAATATATGTTATTTATTTAGTAGGTTATGCAACTAAAATATTGGTCATAAAGTGGTTTGACATGAAAAATGTTATGTGCTGCAGTGGGACTCGAACCAGGAATAACTGCTCGTAAGATGAATGCCATAACTAAGCGATGGGCAAACCCGCGCACCTATGGTTAAATTTAATCTGTTTCATAAAAAAATAAAATATCTTCATATTTTTTGTTTTAACTATTGATCTTATACACGTGGGGGGGTGTTGCTGGGGGTATGCATACACCTATGAGAGGACTTGCTCATTCTTTTAGGACTTGTCTGCTGTTCTTCATTGCAAGAGCGTGTATATTCTGAGAGGTCTGCTGTCAGACACGCCCCCTACACTCATACACCCTCCGTGTAAGATTAGGAGCTCAGGCAGTGCACCTTCATTAATATGCATGGCACGCAGCCGTCCTGCTTCTAAACGGCCGCTTCCGTGCAGGACTAAGCTAGTCCTGCACGAAAGGATAGCGAATCTGGGGGATTGATTAAAATAGATACATGTTATATGACAATCATTTAATATTTAGGGAAATGTTAGACAGTTTGTAGAGAAATTAAAGGTAAGTTAGGCTAATACAAATAGGAAATGCAGTATGAAGTGAGGGAAAAACATATTTAGAGAAATGTTAGACAGTTTGTAGAGAAATTAAAGGTACATTAGTCTAATACAAATAGAAAATGCAGTATGAAGTGAGGGAAAACATGCTTATGGTATATTTAGAAACAAAGTGAGGGAAGAGACTTAGGTAGTAGTAAGGAAGTAAGTGAAGATGGGAGAGTGAGGAGGTACAAGGAATGAAAAGGTACTTGCTCACATTTAGGGATATAGTTTATCCTGGTTTTGAGCAAGAACAGAGCCAGATTTTAACTAGGAAGTCTTTTAGAGTGGTTTTGACAGATGGGACAGAGGTTATTAACCTGATGGATACAAGTAAGGAGTTTCAAGACTTAGCAACCTTGTATGAGTAGGTTTGAAACATACAAGAGTTTTTGCTCACTGGATCACAATGATCGACTGGGAATATAGTTGTGTAGAATGTTTTTTAGTGCTGGATGCTGGATAATTTTATAGGTGGCAAGAAGTTGTGTATATGTTAGCTGATGTGGCAGTTCTAACCAATTTTGGCTTTTCAGTGCTATACAGTGGTGGGTTCTGAAAGGGGTATCTGCTGCAAATACAGCAACTTTGTTTTAGCATTGTTCAAGTTTTAATTTTTGTGAAGCCTTGAAGTTAGTAAGGATGGGAGCACCATAAAGAAGAGTGGGGAGGACATAAGTAGTGGCAAGTGTAATTTTAGCTGTCAGTAAGAAATGTTTTGGCTCTGTAAAGTATCCCTATTTTTTGATGAATTTTTCTTATGCAATTTGGTATATACAGGTCGAACGTCAGATTATCATCTACTATCACCCCCAATAGTTTGCTATGAGAATTGAGTTCAATGGTTGTATTATCAAGAGAGAGGACATTAAAGTTTGTTTTTTGTTTTTTTTTTCATGAGAGAGGATATTTGGAGAAAAAAAGTAGTAGTTTGGTCTTTTTTGGGTTGAGTATGAGTTGTGAATTATGAAGCCATGTTTCAGTGGCTGGTAAAGCTTCCTGATTAATTTTTTAAAGGTGTATCACGTTGTCAGATGGGCAAATGAGAGTGGAATCATCTGTGTATTGTATTAGGGTAGCCTGTTGTGTGGAAGTATAGAGGGTGCTGGTGAAAATGTTAAAGAGGAGGGATATAGGGTTGCCACCTTTTCAAATGGCCAAAGTGGGACATTTTCAGTACAAACATCAGATTTTACAGGCCGACACATACACACGGTCAGTACAAAGGATAGAACTTAACTTTTTTGCCTAAATAAAAGCTTATTCTTGTAGCATTTTAGTTGCTTATTCTGTTTCTTATAACATTTAGGTATTTTAGATACAGAATAACTGTTTTATGCAACTATTACATAAAATATAGGAAATAATTATGTCCTACAATCTCAGGACATTTGCCATTTTTAATATTTTTTGTCAGGACGCAACTGCCCAAAGAGGGACTGTCCCTCGCAAATTGGGACAGGTGGTAACACTAGGAGGGAACCAAAGATAAAGCCTTGTGGTACACTGGTGGTGACTGGGTGATAAGGAGAAAGCATGGAGTGCCATTTTACTGACTGATACCTACTGGATAGATAGCTTTTGAGCCACAGAAGGGTGGGGTGTGACAAACCTAATGCGAACATTTGAAGTAGAAGTTTGCTGTGACAAACTGCGTCGAAGGCTTTAGACAAGTCTAGAAATAAGGAATAGACTAGTTTGCCATTATCTCCAACATTATTGACAGTATCTATATAGGTTAGAAGGGCAGTGATAGTACTATGGAAAAGATGGAAGCCATGTTGTGTAAGGGATAAGATTTTTTTCCTGCAGGAAATAGTGTAGTGTTTCTGAATACATTTTTCAAGTATTTTGGTGAGGGAAGATAATATTGCTATAGGTCTAAAGTTATTAATGTCTGTTGAATTTCCTCCTTTGTGCGGACTGGTAATGCATGACTTTGTCCAGAGAGGGGGAATGTAGGATTCCTGGACTGACCTATTTATAAGGATTGAGACAGGATAGGCAATGCTAATGGCTACTGTTTTTAGGCACTCACTTGGAAGGTCATCAGCTGAAGATGAGCATGGTTTAAGCTTGTTTAAGAGTAGTTTTATATAGGATGTGGGTACAGGTTTGAAGGTGAAAGTGGATGTGGTTCTATGTGGCTTTTGGGCAGGAAAGTAATTAGATGTTGAGAAATCCTTAATTAGAGATAGGTTCATAGGCATATACTAGGCTATCTGCCCTAGGGCATTTATAAGTCTAGCCAGAGTGTGTTTGGCTTTCGCCTCCCTTTTAGATTAGTTAACTGTGCCTCTGTATAGTAGGTCACAGAAGATAGCCCTTTAAGGTTAGTTTACTGTGCCTCTGTCTAGCAGGGACACAGAAGAGATCCCAGGGGTAAAGTTACGATCTCCCATCCACTCATCAAGATTTCTCTTGAAGAGGGTCAGTGAGGGGCTCTGCCTAACATGAATTGGGATTCTGTTCCAGAGTGAGGGGAGCCTCTGGGATATGAATCTGTCCCTCCAGCATGTCCTATTTATTGCTGTGCTGAGGTATAAGTCCCTGGAGCGTGTAGCTCTAAGGGATTTGGATTTCCTGAGGTGGAGCATGTCCATTAATTCTGGGTTAGACATGGCTTTGTACGCCAGGCATAAATCGCCTCTGAGTAGGCGGTAAGCAACTGAGTAGAGCTGGAGTTTCTTTAGTCGAACTGCATAGGGCATCTGTTTGAGGCCCGTGATCCCCTTGGTGAGGTACTTTTGCGGTCTCTCCAGTTGCTGCAGGTGTCGGGTAAGGTACATCCCAAATGGGGCATTGTATTCAATTATGGTCCTGATGAGTGATGAGTATAGGGGCACAATGACCTCTCTTGATCTAGATGTGAACCCTTTTGTGATAAGGTGGGCTGTATAGAAGGTCTTTCTAACCACTTTGGCAACGTGATTGTCAAAGGAGATTACTATCTACTTGGGTCCCCAAATCCCTAATTACTTCTTCTGTACTTAATGGATTACCACCTATGTGGTAATTTGTGGGCACTTTGTTTTTCCCAAAGGGGATGACTATGCACTTTTTGGCATTTAGCTTGAAGCCGTGGCTCTGGCACCAGGTATCCATCTCTGTGAGACCCTTTTGGAGGATGCTTGTGTCAGCCGGAGAGACAATTATGGCTCACAGTTTGCAGTCATCTGTGAACTTGGTCAGCCATAGTCCTCCCGTGTTAGCCTGTACCTCAGAGAAGTATATACTGAACAAGAGAGGTCCCAGGACTGAGCCTTGTGGGATGCCACTTGTAACTGGTTTAGAGTCTGACATGGCACCTGCAATTCTGACCATGTGGGTTCTATCCCTGAG
The DNA here is from genome assembly GCF_019279795.1 of Protopterus annectens. Taxonomy (NCBI): domain Eukaryota; kingdom Metazoa; phylum Chordata; order Ceratodontiformes; family Protopteridae; genus Protopterus; species Protopterus annectens. Next base: position 908,701,310 of record NC_056727.1, on the reverse strand, counting down.
CCAGTTTGCAACCCATCTTGTGACATAGGGATTGATATTTAAGCTGGTAAGCTTATTTATGATGCCCGAGTTGGGGTATTGTGTTGAAGGCTTTTGCGAGGTCCAGGTAGGCTGTGTGGACTACCTTCCTCTCATCTATGGCCTTGGTAACTGTTTTAAAGAAGTCAACTAGGTTTAAGAGGCAAGATCTGCCCTTAAAAAAGCCAAATTGGGTAGGGACCAGTGTCTGGAGGTTCCCAATGTCTTTGTTTATGAGTTCCATGATGATACGCTCCATAGCTTTGCAGACCAGACTAGTCAGGCTTATAGGGCGATAGTTTCTGGGGTCCATTGTGGCACCACCTTTGTGGAGCGGGACCACTGTTGCTGTACGCCATTCTTTGGGTACATATCCTGTAGTAAGGCTGAGTTTGAACAGTGACTTTATGTGAGGGTTCAGTTCTTTTTGGAGCTTGTGTAAGACGCAGCCCGGGACACCATCCGGTCCCATTGATGCTGTGTTTTTTGCTTTGGAGAGGGCAGCTTTCACCTGTGCATCTGTGATGTCTGGGAGGCTACATTCTGTTGGGATAGACATTTGCTCTTTTGGGGGGGAAGGGGGGGGGGGTTTGCACTGAACCTGTCTGCCAGGATGTTGGCAAGGTCTGTGGGTTCAGTGTATTTTTTGCAATTTTGTACTAACTCAGAGCATATCTGGGAGTTGCCACCCAGATTCCTGACATAACTAAAGAAGGCCTTGTGATTATCTGTAGTGTCTTGGGCAATTTTTCTTTCAAAGCTGGCCTTTGATGATTTTATGAGGGATCGTAGTTTTTTGCTAGGATTAATCAGAGATGCCTTCCCTTTTTGGGATTTTGCTCTATCATGTAGTAGCTTCCCCCTTCTGTTGTATAGCTTATTTATAGCCGGGGTCCACCAGACAGGTCTCCTGCTTTTGGAGGAGTGAGACTTGGTTTTATTTGGGATAGCACGATCCATGCATTCCTGTAGGTGCTCATAGAATGCATTTGTAAAGGATTCTGCTGTTTGGGCAGTGTTTTCCACAGGCCCGGGGGCTTTGAAGGATTCCACCTCGGTTTTGAGAAGTGTGAAGTTTGCTTTTGAGAAATTTTTCACAGTGGTTTCTTTGGCTGGGGGTGGGGACGGGATATGGATGTCCAGTGAGATTAGTTTATGGTCTGATCTTACCAATGAGGGGTTTACCTCTGGTGTGGAACATAGAGTCCACATGTTGGTGATGACCAGGTCCAATATGTTGTCCCCTCTTGTGGGAGTGGTGACCAGTTGTTCCATAGCATTTGAGTTTATAAATTCTAGGAACCACTGGGCAAGGGTGTTGGCGCTTGAATAGTTTTCCCAATCAATGTTTGGGTAGTTGAAGTCACCCAATATTATGGTGTTTGGAGAGACCTTCATATTCTCCAATGTTCTCAGGAAGGCTGAGTGGGGTTCCTGAGATTGGGATGGTGATCTGTAGCAGGCTAAAAACTGAAAGGCAGTTTTGCCCACTGTTAGTTGCACATGGATGGTGTCCGATGCTTCGTGCAGTGCCACTAAGCTGGAGGTGTGGGTATCTTTGATGAATATGGATACTCCCCCTCCTTTTGTGTTTCGGTCCGAGTTTTGGGGCCGAAAAGCATGGTATGAGTTATAACCTAGTAGTGCTGGGGTGCTCTCAGGAGCCTTGAATCAGGTTTCTGTTACTGCACAGATATGGATATTCTCCATACTGAGGAGAGCCTCGAGTGCGTGCATCTTGAGGTTTAGACTTCTGGCATTGAGTAGCATTACCCTTAGTTTTTTTCTCCTTGTGTTGTCTATGGAGGTGGGTTTGTCTTTTGAGCCTTGCCTAAAAAAAGCACTATGGGGGTGGCAAGAGCCTTAGCCAGTATTCGAAAGCCCAGGGGTGACAGGTGCAAGCCGTCCCTAGTGAAGCAACGTGGTTTGTCGAGCATGTCATCCCAGGCTGACAGACACTGGATCCCCTTTGAATGACACCAATACTTTAGCCAATTGTTAAAATTGATCATTTTGTCTTTATACTGTGGCATCATTCTTGGTGAGGGCAAGATGCTACTCAAGGTCAGGGTTATACAGGCCTGGGCTACATGATCAGAGAGCTCCTCTATGTCTCTTTTCATGTAGTCCAGGGAGGTACGTCTCAGGTCATTCACATCAGCATGGACAATGATGGAGTTATATTTGTACTTGATTTGGTGTGACCTGAGTGCTTGTGTTACGTGGCGGATCCTGGCACCTGACAGGCAGCTTACAGTGACCTTCTCCTTGTTCAGTCTGGTGAGTGGGACGTCAGTGTGTCTGACAATAGAGTCCCCTATTACAAGTGTATTTGGTGTGTTGTTTAGCCTTAAGGGCTGTGACTGTGTGGCACACTGACTTTGTGAAATATGTGATACATGGGTATTGTTGTGGGGTAGCAGTTGCTTGGATGTCTGCTTTGGAGGTCTCTGCTGCTTTGGCAGATTTTTATGTAGAGCCTCCGAGTATGTTTTTGTGTGTTTATGTGTTTGGTTTGCTGATGCGATAAGTCTATGTGAGACTGGATTTGTGGTGTGAGTGGTTTCCTTCTCCTCCTGATTGACTGTGCCAGTCTTGGGTTGAGAGAGCTCAGCCTCCAGTTTGGCTGTATAGTTGCATCTTCGCATATATTTGAGCTTGTTGGGAGGAGCAGAGGGTGATCTGTGTACATAAGGCAATTGTAACATTGCCTCAAGATTCCCAGATTCACTAGCTGGACTGGAGAGTAAACCTGAAACTGACTTTTGGACATGCCAGAATAGTATAAGGAACTGCTTATTGACTGATCAGAAAGGACCAATAGGGAGCCAAGTACTTATAAAGAGTATAAGAGGATGTAGTGCTTTAGTTTGTTAGTGTTTACTTATAAGATTTGAGCAAGTGCAGGGCTTTAGAAGGAAAACAGAGTCACTTTCTTTGAGAGTTAGAACAGTTCTAAGGGAAAAAGTGAAGAGTAGACTTTATGGAGCCGGAAATAGTTTAAAGCCATTTAAGCGGCGCTGCCCAATGCTGCGTGGTGTGCAAAACCGCACAAAACCGCGCAAATGTGGGTTTTAAAGCAGGGAAACTGAAAGAGATAGAAATTGACCCAAAACAGCCAATAAGCTACTAGTTTCTGGGCTGAGACCACTCCTCCAGGGACAGATAGACTGCTCAAAGCTCCCCACTCTCACTGGTGAACAGAAAAGCTTCCTCTTATCCAAGTAAGGATATGGGCAACACAGGAACCTATACCACAGTCTGGAATTCAGCAAAGCCTGAAATCTGGACTAATCTAGTTCAGTAAAGGCAGGAAAAATATTTTTTTTTGTTTATTTGATTTTTTTGCAGAAGGTAACAGAAAATCACACAGAAAACACTGTAAATGCTATAAACAGGCTAGCGCACTTGAGTGTGTAGCCTACAACAGTTAAACAATACAAAAACGACTTAAATGATTTTTTTTTAAAAAGTGCAACTGTAAAAAGCAGGTAAGGCAATACAATTATAACTTTTTCAAACACAGATCAGTTAGAAACTCGCATTTTTAGGTGGGAAAATGCAGTCGGAGCAAAAAGCAGCAAAAAAAATACTTAAATCTGTTGAAAGTCTCTCTTAGGTCTCTCTGTTGCCTGTATCACTTTGCAGGACACCATGAGGAGCTGTGCAGAGTTGTATACTGGTGCAAAACCATGCAAATGCAGGTTTTAAAGCAAGGAAACTGAAAGAGATAGGAATTGACCCAAAACGGCCAATAAGCTACTAGTTTCTGGGCTGAGACCACTCCTGCAGGGACAGATAGGCTTCTCAAAGCTCTCCACTCTCAGATGCCATACTATCTATAAAATAAGAGCTGACCTGTATTGCAGTTTCAAGTGGTGAGTTATCAGGAGAGGGATTTGGGTTGAATTTTTGGCCAGGATGTAATGGATGTCCAAATAGTTTGGGGTTATGTTTAATATTATTCTGAAAGTTATTATAGTGTAGTTTTTGTCTTCATTTATTTGTTTTTAATATGATTGCAAAGCATTCTGAAGTCCTCAAGATATTGAGGTGTTTTTTATTTTTGCCTTTCTTTCCATGCTTTTTCGGATCTAGGACTGTTGAACGAAACTTCAACATCCCAAATCCACAATAACCGAACACACTTTAACAAAAGCACTTTCACCGAAAAAGCACTTTCATTAAAGTGCGTTACAAAAAAAAAAAAAAAACAATAAATCTACTTTTATGCACAAGGGAATTTTCCCTTATCTGCACTGTAGTGTGACTGGCACAATGAGCATACTTATCCAAAAGTACTGCTTCGGTGAACAGCACTTTCAGTTAAGTATGTTTGTTGATTTCTGCTTCGGCAGAAAGTGCCATCGGGGATCAGTACGAATCCTGCCTTTTCTCTATCCTGCATTGGCATTTTACTCTTTTTGGATAGCCAAATTGGATGATTTGTTTTCATTCTCTTCCTTTTAGGAGGTGCAAGGCTATTTAGGAGATTTAGAAAAGCTGTATTGAGTTCAAACAGACTAAACAGACTACCTTATGTAGTAACTTGAAACTGGAGAAGAGCTTAAAAATTGCATGAGACAACATGAAACAATTTTTATTAAAGATGGAAAAGGAAAAGATGGGACTGGTTAAGCAGAATTTCTAGCTTATCTCAGAAGTATTTGAATGTCATTTATGGTAAAAAATATTAGCTAAATAATGCATATTGCATTACTGACAGAATGTTAACTAGCTGCACATTAAGTCACACAATGAAAACCTCATTTAGGCAAAGTCTGATTTGCTGCATCCTTCCATCTCTCACCATTATTAGTAAGTAAAAATAAATACTTGATTTTTCTGGAGAACTACTATTTCTTTTCACCCAGGTTTTTATGACCTCGAAGTTGGAATAATTTATTAGGACAGGTGGGAAAGCAGGGGCTTGGGTTGGCTAATACATTTTCAGATGGAATCACAGCACTGAGTTCATCTCGTGATTTTGACTACTTTCTGTTTAAATCATGTGCTTACTCATGCAGCTGGTTAGAAAAGAAAAAAAAAAACTTTTACAAAACCGTTCAGACCGGTCAGTGATACGACACCTGAAAAGGAAAATTTGCTTATGTTTCAGGATGTAAAAAAATGAAAATTACGAAGATACAGTTTGTTTAAATTTTTTACTTGAAGGTTAGCTAAGTGTTGCTTGTCTCATGAATTCAAAAGAGATGATGAAGCAGTGTATGGGTTCAAGATATTTACTGTACATAAACACATCAGGATCTGTAACTGGAACATGTACTTAGGCTGATTCACTCATTACTTCAAGCACACTAGCATGTGCATCTCCATTCATGGTTACATTCATCCTGGCTGACTGTACAAAATGGCATTGCTCTGGCATGTGATCAGTACTTCCATGCACGTGCTATCTAGCTACAATGGCTGACTAAGTTCAACATGCACACTGATCTACATCCTCCCTCTTTAATTTGTTCAACATGCAGTTGGAGAACAAAGCATTTTACATGCTAGATATCACAATAACATTTCAACAACAAACAAGTTCAAGTCCAACTCGCTGTGTATTTCGGATTGGGTCTGGAAATTCTACCTGATCTGGTCACATAAAAATTATGAGTGGTTTTAGCAACAGGGACAGTCTCTGGGGATTATCTCTTGAATGGAGCTTCAGGGGAGACATCAGGATTACTTAAGGAATGCCCACTGTTCTATGGAATTTGAGCAAATGCATAGTCACTCTGACAAATAGACCCCAGGATTCAGCAACCTCTGCACGGTGTGCAGGAATAGTGCAAGAACTGCTGGAGGCAATATGGCCGACGTGCAATCTAGAAACGAGCTCCTGGGATGTGCACAAATGCTCTACTTTGGCAAGCCTGCTGATGTCATTTACTTTGAAATACACCTTTGGGGAAGGCATAGCCCAGTAAGCTTCATGGCAAGTGCTATACCTGTGTAATACTGTAGTGTGATGTACCAGGTCAGTAGGGGTCTAATCCCACACATAGCAAGTGAAAAAATTTGTGTGTTTATTTGTCTATGTAGGGGTCAATGCTTTTTAGGCTATTCATAGTCACTACAACTTCCATTGTCCTACTTTGGCAAGCCTGCTGATGTCATTCACTTTGAAATACACCTTTGGGGAAGGACTAACCCAGAAAGCTCCATGGCACGTGCTATAACTCCGTAATGCTGTAGTGTGATGTACTAGTGAGGTAGGAGTCCTAATCCCAGATATGTCAACTGTGAGACTTGCTGTGTGTGTGTGTGTGTGTGTGTGTGTGTGTGTGTGTGTGTGTGTGTGTGTGTGTGTGTGTGTGTGTGTGTGTGTGTGTGTGTGTCATACATATCCTGTATGGAGGTAGCTGTGAGTGTGTAACAACTGGACTCATTGTAGAGTGGGTTTTGCAAATTTCTTATATGGAGGGCCTATTATATGTCACAATGTCCACATTACAAGGAAAACATATGTCAAACAGCAAAGAGGCTGGGGTAGACAATCAATACCCCTACATGTGACATCAGGGCTTGGGGAACAATATAGGCAACCCTTGTATTACCCAGAGAACACTCTTCACCCATGTCTCATACACAAACACATTCGGCTAGGCAACAACCACTATGTTGGTAGTTCCCTGCATATTGCCCACAGATAGTAACCATGGTGTGATTGCAGTGGACTACAGAGGACATGGCACCCTGTCCCATCCCTGCAATAGGCAAATCATTTATGCAGTGTTCCTTCACTATGTTCCCCACTGGACGCCTGCAACAACTGTAGAGCCAGCAAATGTAACCCACAAAGGACATACCATGCCTTATACACATGCCCTGTATGGATATATGCCACTGACACCAGGGAATACCTGTATTATGCTGTCAGTGTAAGTGCAGGGTCAAAATGAGGTCAGGAATGGCACATCTGATGATAACAATCTGTCTACACAACATGCGCTGACTCCTCAGGTACACTTCCATATGTCACAGAACATGCATGTGGGATGTGTGCACATCCCGGACACCGTCCATGTTATGGAATATAGAACACATACATGGCAAGCATTGCACAGCATTGGCCACCCACAATAGTAACCCAGATGATTGGATGGTGAATACAATACCCACCTGTGTGGGCCAAAACAGACATTATACCCCTGAGCCACACTACAGACCATTTTCATGTGGCCTGATGCCAAGATATACCCTTTACCTAGCCTTGTACATTGTTCTGGCACAGTCAACCACTACACACCTGTGAAGCAATGCACCCATGCATGTCAGTACTGGCAAACCTGTGTGTGTGTGTGTGTGTGTGTGTGTGTGTGTGTGTGTGTGTGTGTGTGTGTGTGTGTGTGTGTGTGTGTGTGTGTGTGTGGAGTATAATGATTCGGATGCCATTCACACTCACTACACCTCCCATTGGCCTACTGAAGCATGCCTTTGATGTCTGACACCCTGACATACCCTTTGCCAATATATCATCTCGATAACCGCTGTGGTGTATGTGATACCTGCGTATTACTGTATTGTGGCAAACTAGCTAGTTAGGAAGTCTAATCCTGACTCTGCCAATTGTGATTATGTGTGTGAGTCCCTGAAAGAGTGTGGCTGTGTTGACCCTGACACATGTTCTTGTGGACATGCACGTATACTACACCTACCCTATCCCTCCTTTATCACTGTTGTTGATGTCACTCACCATCAAATACACCTTTGGACAGCTCCCCAATATGTAAGCTCTGTGGTGCATGCAATAACTGCATAGATGTGTGATAGCAATATATAGTCAGGCAGGGGTTTGAAACCCTGTACTGGTAAGTGTGTGACACAAACATGCTCAGGTTGTACTCTCCCACCCCCCCGTCGTACTTTGTCTCTCTCACTCCCTCTGTGGTGGATGTGGAGAAGTACACCTGCTTTGCTTATGCAGCAGGCTGTGTTTTGTAAGTGATGCTCATGATCTGCTGATGGCCTCTGCATGAATTGCAGTTCCCCACTAGCTGATTGCATGTGGAACAACTGTGGTAACATTCCCATAGCCAGTTGCATGGAAACACACTCCTATAACTAGGAACATCATGTGGGTGTTGGCCCTTTTCATTCACTGTGAACATGACCGTGTTGGTGTTTGTCAAACAGCATCACAGATGGTAGTGGGATATACCTCTAACAACATACATTGTGGAGACAGGGTGACAAACAGGAGGGGGATGATCCAGACATGGCTACAGAATGTAAGTGTTGCTCTTCTGCATTTAGAGTAATGCTGGTTTAATAGGGTTTGTGTGGATATGGCTGGTCTACATGATACCTGTCATGACAGTGTTATGTGTTTGAGGAAACTCCCACCTGTAGGGCTATCTGCAGACTGACCAGTGTTTGGAGTCTTATGTGTCTTGTGTTACTCACAAATCACCTATCTTAGAACTGCAGAAGCATAGTCTGAGGATTACAGTCAGAACATGGTGACAGCCATGAGAGTTATTGACTTCATATCCCTCATAGGACATATGTCACAACAAACCCTGTTACAACAGTAAATGTATGAGGTTATTACAACAATATGCCTATATTGGCCCAGTGTTTGTGCCTCCAGCCACAAGTCTGTCAAGCTTTGTACATATGTCATGCAGTAAGAGGTGCATATGTTCTGTACACCATTACTTATTGACATCATACCTGATAACAAGCCAGTCTGATATCAGACTGCTAGACATGTTATGTATAGTAGGGGATATATTTGAGAACATAACCTGGGCAGTTTGTGGTTGTGTGTACAGTAGCGAGGTCTGTGTACTTATGGTGACCGTTGACAGTATGTGTATTGCAAATACGTACTTTGGTCTGTGTACAGACTGTGGTAGATGTCATTGTTCTTGGCCCTGTTCTATCTGATGTTACATGCTGCTCCACTGTATGGTACCCTATCAGCTTACATGATTGTAGGTCCAAACACACACATGTTCCATACCACAGACAGGCATTGGTCCACACTGTGTCATGGCCCCTGTATATGTAGGGTTAGTGTGTGAGTGGCACATATGAGGATGGTGTTGCTCAGACAGTCCATATACTGTAATATTCAGCTTGCCTACCAAATGAGGCTGTGGCTGTGTTTACAGTGGCTGTGGGTGTGCACTTTCACACAGGTGTCTGTTACTCTGTGCTGTGACATGCCTGTAGAGCCTGCTATATTTGCAGGTACATGTGTATTCCCCCATAAGAAATGTAGGCCAGTGTTGTGGCAGTTTGCATGTAGTTTGCAAAGTGCTTTGTTACATGCCAAGCAGCTTAGTGTAATTACCCAGTGTGATGTTATGTCCAGATATTTGCCAGATGTACTGCTGCTGGGCCACCATAACTGTCATGTATGTCTGGCAAAGCAGTGGGATGCTGTACAGATTTATGTTACTAACTTGTGGGTAGTATGTGGCCATGATCTCTGCACCAGAAGTTATTATGTGTTAGGACAGACAGGAGTGTGTGAATGGATAAACTGTGTGGGTATATGTAGTCCAGTATTTATGTGATATACCCATGTACATGGCTGTTAACATCCACATTGTCAGGCTTGGTCCACATGTCTCGCACTAAGGGGATCTGTGTATATCTCTGGACTGACCAGAGTGTGCCAGACTGTCCACATTTATTGGTCATATTTCTGCTGTAGTCCACAGGATCATTACTGTGATATCAGTGGCACTGTACTATGATGACCTTAGGATGTATGTCAGTAACTGATTGCGTACATGTCAATAGCAGATGTGTCCTCCCACATGCAACATGTCTGTTAAGACAACCCCTGATACAGTAGCAACAGTCTACATATATACTTGCAATACATACATGACATCCCCTTGCACTAAGAGGTTGAGACTATTGGTGCTGAGGTATGACTCCACTCCATGTTCTGGACATATGATAAACATATGTATGTATATATATATATATATATATATATATATATATATATATATATATATATATGGGTTCACTACATATGACCGAAAGTTCATATGACCGAAGACCATTTGACTGAGACCAAATGACTGAAAACCCATTTCACCGAAAACTCATTTGACCGAAAAACAGCACTGGCAGGTATATGCCCTGTTCCCCAATATAGTGCGACCCTGGAGTGAGAATATAAAGTTGGGGGATGTGGGGGGCACAGCAACCAGTTTTTAATTATGTCATATGTTTTAATGCATTTTTCATGGATACACATGTATGTAATAGTGCATAAACTGCAATTATGTGGGGGGCTGTGCCCACCACACCACCCTTAATTTTATATTCTTACTACAGGGTCGCACTATATGGGGTACAGGGCATATACTTGCTAGTGCTGTTTTTTGGTCAAATGAGTTTCCGGTCATATGTGTTTTCGGTCAAATGGGTTTTCAATCATTTGGTCTCAGTGAAATGGGCTTTGGTCATATGAACTTTCTGTCATATGTAGTGAACCCATGTATGTGTATATATATATATATATATATATATATATATATATATATATATATATATATATATATATAGATAGATATAGATATATATATCTATATAGATAGATAGATATATGCACATACATGTATCTACATATATATATATATATATATATATATATATATATATATATATATATATATATATATACACATATATATATACATACACACAAACACACATATATATATGCATATACATACACACGCACACACACACACACACACACACACACACAGACACACACACACACACACACACACACACACACACACACATATATATATATATATATGTGTGTGTGTGTGTATATGGGTTCCTGTTAAATGATCAAACTTAAAACAACAAAAAGTCAAAATAGCGAAGCGGCTTTTAAGAGAATTCTTTCCCAGGGAAAAATTTGGTTGGCCGCTTCCATTACTTTGCAGTTTTTGGCACTGTGCATTCTTTCAATTTTTTTTTTTTTTTGGTACAGCTATTTTTTCCCTTGGAAAAAAAAATGCTGTTCTGAGCTTTTGAGATTAGATTATAAGCTTTCGCTTAGATGGGGTTGATTATTCATCATTTAATTTTTTAAGTGTTCAGTGATATAATATAGACCCTATATATATATATATATATATATATATATATATATATATATATATATATAGATATATATATATATGTATATATATACATATGCACATCTATATATGTCTACACATATACAGATATATAGATATATATGCACATATAGTTATAGACATCTACATATATATCAACATAAATATATATATATATATATATATATATATATATATATATATATATATATACATATACAGATATATATACAGCAAGATCTATATATGGCCATATATATGATGCAATATACAGATGTATATAATTACATATATATGAATATATATGTATATGTACATTTAGACATATAGCTACATATGTATATGTATATATGCATATCCATGTCATGTATAAACATTACTGTTGTAAATACCTTCCCAGCTGTATCACACCGTATGTATCTGATATGTGTATATTTAGATATAAAAACCTATGTGATGCAACAGTAATATCACTACCAAGTACTACACAACTGTAGAAGTCACAGCAATTGTTCAATACTTTTCAATATGTGTACTGACAGATGTATTGGATAAAAGCAACTATCTTCACAGCTGTGTAATGGTTAACTGTTGTGACTATAGTGTACAGGGTCCTGGGTTCAAGGGCTGTTTATTTTGTTGCTGGGCAGAACAAGGGCTGTTAGATACAGAGTGGTTAAGGCAGTTTTGAGCAGCTTTAAGTGTGTTTGCGTGGGTTTGCGAGAAACTATGCGGTGCTATGGTATGGTTAAATGTTACGGCCACCTACACCCTGTAGGCTTCGCTTACCAGTACGCAAAGTGCTTAGCTGTTAAATTGCAGCAATGCTGACACCTGCTAAGCATGGCTCAGTCCTGGAAACCAGTGCTCACATCCCAGTCTCATAACATAGCAGGGTAATGACATCTGTAATAAGTGTATGTAATGCCATGTACATAACATGCGTCTATGTGCTGTCATTACAGTAGCAATGGGTGTGAGTCTCCTGTCTGGGACACTTGAGTATATATGGCTTGTACAACACTCTTATCCTTGCAAATGTGTTACATACAAGAGTAGTATCCTGGGTTATATGCAGTCACACTGGCATGTAGTGTATCATTACGTTACTACTGTTGACAGTACTTTCTCAAGCAAGAGTAGGTTGCTAATTGTAGTACTGGAAACAAAACACCCCTGCATGCATAGATGGACGTTGAGTCCTCACTGTAATGTTCCTGGTGTGTGAGCTGTGTCACATTATATATTTCCTATGGGATAATGATCTGACATGTGGAAAATAACTGTAGACTACTGTCTGTATAGCACATGTCAGTGTGGCTGCTATAATGTAGTAATGGCATACGTATTGGTGGCAGACGTCTATCTGTCAACACATTCATCCTTCTGCATAGCTAGTTGGTGAGATGATGTCTGTCAGTCCCTGTACAGATGTGCAGATATCAGGTATCCATCTTGGATACGTACAGGCAATCTATGCTTGACTGACACTGACATGTCTGACCAGCTGTGTTATAAATGGCACAGATAGAACTCAACAACCTGTATGCACCACATGCCACTGATGCCTCAACTACACTACCACAGTCAACAGAACATGCTTGGGTACAGGTTTCCAACACAGACACTAACCATGTTTTGTAATACATGTTGCATACATGTAAACTGGAGCACATCACCGGCCCTTTGCAGGAGGCACCCAGATGATTGGCTGATGCATTTCACTCTCACCCTGAGGGTCAACAGAGTGGTGTCAGTAAATAGATGGCCTGCTGGCACATGGCAGGTGGCATGATACCACTGTACACACATCCCCTACACTTTCCATCTTTCCATGTACAATAGCCTGGTACACACCTATGAACACCTGCACCGATGCACCCCAGTACTGACAAATGTGTACATGTGCATTACTGAGAATATCAGTGTCTGTGTGTTAGTAAATCAGTAGTTGGGAATACCCTGAGGGCTTTCACACCCACCGCATCACCCATTGCCATAGTTAGATGTGTCTGCTGCTTTACTGGACATTTATTTTTATATTTATTTTAGTTTACATTTCTAGACCAGGATAGTCTGACTGGATACATGTCCATTTTCAGCGGAGGCCTGGGGAGAAAAGCTCCAAAGGTGGTTACATATGCAATCATCACAATGTACAGATACAAATTACATGTACCTTGTTATGCTCCTCTCCCTACGGGCTACCTGGGCCTTGCAGTACCAGCACAACACTGTTGTACACATGGGTTGATAGGCATGGGATACCCACTGAGTTCTGGCAAGTGTGTGTATGTGTGCATGTGTGCATATATATATATATATATATATATATATATATATATATATATATATAGGATACAGCATTCTGAGGCCACATACTCCTATTACAATACACATTGCCACACAGTATTAGGGATAGTGATGCCCATAGGAGAGGCATGACAATGCATCACCCTACTATGTCTGTGGCATGTGCATTAGATGCATATCCATGTAGTAGCACTCTTGGAATGGACAAGGGGTTGTATTGCAGTCCTGGTCATTGTGTGATGGTGGGTATGTCAGAGTGTCATCATGGGTTCCAGTGCATACAATATCCACAGTGGGGTTTGGGTGCTGGGTATACTGTCATTGCACCATGGTACCCCCGGTACATGTCCCATGTACCACTGTATGGTGACCACTGTCACCATTAACCATACAGGTAAGGGATAACACTATCCAGCCGAGTTATGCATGTGCTGTGTGCAACCTACCTGTAACACATTGGACACACTGACAAGGTAGTTAGCACTGATAGGCCCAGGTCTGTCGGATGTGTGTCTGACTGTTATGTGTTTGTCAATATGTACATGAAGGTATGCCACACTATGTATTGTCCATATACAACCATTAAATCTCCCATTACCATACTGTACATGCCTGGGGATGTTCTGCATGTAACATGTAACCTGGAACACACCTCATCCTAAAAGCTGTGTGGTGTGTGCAGTTAAAGCCACACATATCAGTAGCACTACATACCTAGGTAGGGGTCTAGTCCCAATGATGGAAAGTAAGAGTGTGCATGTATGTGGAGGGATCTACTTCAGGTTGCAGAATATACATGTCCCAGGGGGTCATCTGTTCAAGAACTGCATGGCATATGCTAACATGTCACAGCTATCATCCTGTGGACATACATTCCATCACAACTACTGTTAGCTGTGTAAATGGCCTCTTCCCCACTGTATAGGTGTGCAGCAATACTGGGGTTGGTATATACAGCTGGGTGTGGCTTTTGTGGACACAGCCAACATCATTGAGGTTATTGTTGAGTGTATCCCCATGTAGCTGGCCGTAATACTGTACTGTTCATGTTAACAGGTTATTTATTTATCTATCTATCACACTATCTGTGGTTCTACAGCACCTCTCACCCTCCAAATGGTATGGGTGTGCCACCCACACCAGCACACATATGTTTACCATGTTGAGGATTGCACTACATTGGGGAAGGTGACATATACCCTGCTGGTACCATCATCAGTGACATTAAACTAGCAGACTGCTTATTCTACAATGTGTTGTTCTGCATAGTGTAGCTTGGTTGAATTATATAGGCTACAATGGGTTCCTTGTACAGGTACATACATCCATGTGTACAGTATTATCTGTGTAGTGCAGCAACACCTAAGCCTCTGTGTGTTTTATACACAAACATGTGGTGTGTACCACCCAGTACAACTACCATTGTCCACTGTAGAAGGGCTGCTAGCAGCATCCACCATGCACTCACCTGTATACACCACCCCAAGACCTATCGGCCATGTGGCACAGACAATCACTGTTATATAGACCTGTGACATGTGTTCACCTGTACTCAGGATATGGCACAGCCAAGGTGTCACCACAGTGCTATACCCATTGTGAGATATGGCAGCAGACCATCCTCCTGCTGACACATGGACACCTACAACACAAATGGGATAACATTATGGAGACCACAATCACTCAGTGTTACTAACAGGTATAATGCATCATGGCTGGACAGCTACACTACCTGACATGCAAGCATGAAACATTACTGCTGAAAACATGTTACACAGCAGTACATTGGTACACTGTAGTACAGTCACCATGTGCATCAGAACCATATAAGCCTGTCCATGCATCAATGTTATGGATGACAGGGATGTGGCACAGGTATCATCATATGCACAGGGTATGTTGCTGGATTTCCAAAGACCTAGGCTGGGCCATATGGTTGAAACCATGTGAGTGAGTGAGGGGTGTAAGTTACTGATATGGCCATGGTGATGTGGTGTGTGTAGGTATGGAATTGCCCTAGGTGTGTTTGTATTGTGTGTGGGTATGCATGCACACAGTTCTGCCATGTGGCTGCCCTATACAGGTGCTTGTTGGACAGCTGCAGACTATACCTTGCAGGGTGTGCAGTTCACTGCCTCCTGCCATGGACACAAGAACTGTGCCTGCCAGGGGTTCCACTGGCAAGTCCAGGTACAAGCCTCAATATGCTACTCTCCCCTTATGATGACATATGTCCGCTGGAACCAGGTTCCTCCTTGGACTGGCCAGGGCCATGTGCATGTGGCTTGCTGTAGTGTGGTGTGGACAGCACCCCCCTTGCAGTGCTGTGGCTGGTACTGCCACTACGGGAGTGGCTTGGTGTCCTTGCATGTCCACATCAACCTCCAGATGGTGTTGCTGGCCTACATCCACGTGGCCGTCGCATCAGTCCAACCACATGCTCTAGCCAGACAATCTATGGTCAAGGAGGCCCACCATCTCATCCCACCATCTATCCATGACCTCTGTATAATAACGGAGGGCACCTGCAAGATCACGGATGTTGTCACTTAGCTGAAAAAGTAGCCCTCTGCAACCTCAGAATCTGTCTGGTGTACCATTCCATACATGCCTGTGCCTCTATGACACCCTGAAACATGCATCTGGTGGTACTAGATGTTGCACTTCTGCTAGGGGCACGATGACCAGCAGCACTCCCATGAGTACCCCTGTACATCTGCCTATATGGTACCATGCAGGACATCCAGCTATGGATGCTGTGGCCAGACACAGCAGCCATAGATACCACACTGTCCTGTGCACTGCCACCAACCGCCAACTGTCCCTCTGCTATAGTCATTGGTGATGGGGTATCTATAGGCACTGTGACTGTGTATAGGGATGGGGTGGATAACAGGGGGATGTCAAACGATGGTGCAGATTCAGCCTCTGACAATGCCGCCTGTGACTCAACGCACCTATCATCATTTTCAGTGAGTGTATTGCAACCAACATCAGGTTGCATGCAGGAGGGACCCTGACCCACCTCATCACCTGTGAGGGGAAAACAAGAAATTCACTTTAAGACCTGCACATCATTGCTTAACAGTACACACACACACACACACACACACACACACACACACACACACACACACACACTGACATTCCACCATAATACCTACCTGTCCCTGGGTTTACAGACTGTCCCAAGTTTATTCACTTAAGTTACCCATCCTGTATCGCACTTGGAAATTTACACTCATTAATACCAATCATTAACGCATCATTCTTCTAATTGCCTAGACAATTACCTCTTTGACTTGATTGGAGTCAGTTTTACAAGGACTCACTGCTGTCATCCAGTGTTCACCCTGGGTTTTTCCAGACATCGTGAGCATGGCCCCCATATATTAGGGGCTACTACTGTCACTCAATAATGTCATGCACTGGAGTGTCATACATAACTATTGCTCAGTAGATGAAAGATCTGTTGCTCTATTAACTTAATATGTGGACAACAGTAATATATGAATACACTCACTGGTGATGTCTAGTAATTCCCCAATGCACCTGTAGTGTTGCATACATGGGTATTCTTTCACCTTTCTGCTGATTGCAATTTTAACAGTAGACCTGGTGTCTAGTTTCCCTCCCAATGCATATTCCATGCTACAGACCTTATTATACTATCAGCTGTCCTGAGATTACATATCAGACAAATATTCCTTGTGTCTCATGTGTCAGTCCATGTCCATGTACTGCACAATTCCAAAGGGAAGTCGAGATGTATGAACAACCCCACAATCACACATGTGCATACATGGACACACACAGAAACATACACACTCACACACACACACACACACACACACACACACACACACACACACACACACACACACATCCTACATGCATCAACCTCCCTCCACTCCACCAGATTGCACTTACAAACAAAATAACCCCCCCCCACACACACACACACACTTACAGGTGAGGTTGCACGAAGATATTACACACAGACCTCCCATTACCCATCTGTCAACATGCATGACATATGGTACTCAACAGCATGCAGTGCAGCTATATTCAATCTGTGCTAGTAACAGTATACATGTGTGTGATGCATGGGCTGTGTTAGTAGGTGGTGCCCCTCCCCCTGAAAAACACTGCACCCATGTACACCATATTGCTGTACACCTGTTCAGCACCCTGCCATGTACTGTGCACCATACCTCACAGGTGTACACACCATTGCTTAATGTGTATTACTGTGTCAGTTATGTCTGCTCTGCTGCTCAAAGCCCCTATCTGTTTGTCCGACACATACCTAGGATGATATGTGGACAGCTGTCATTTGTGAATGCCTGATGTCTGATTTACAGATGTCATCATCAGCGGTGCATATATGACCAATACAATACAATTACCCTGACAACCGGCAAACCTTACCGTGGCTATGGGACATGTACACAACCTTATTAATACGATGTCCTCTTCCTTGATATGCCATGGGACCACATTACTGCATATGTTAACATTAAACGAGCCTGATATGTGACATATGTCCTGTACAATCAAATGCAGTCTCAAACAAATGTGTTAGTTGTGCTGATGCTAAATGAGATGCATAAACTTCATGGGTGTATATGTGTGCACGCCTTTATCATGATGGTTCGTTGCATCTACTGTTATATGTACTACAGCAGTCACTCTTCCTGGCAGGGGTATACTAGCATGGGCCATCTGCATTTGCCAGTATATGGTCAATCTGCCCTACACATGTCCCCCAACTCTGCATGATTGCAATGTCAACTCATGTTCACATCCCTTGGAGTTCGCACACTGCCATCACTATTGCTGTGGAGTCAGGTTTATGTCTGCCACAGTTCCCGACCCTGACTGCAGATACAGCCATTCATAGCATCCTTTGGATCCCTGCTGCAATTCACTGTTGTGTCATGATGACACCCCCTCCCCACTTTGCAGATGCTTGACAACTATGGCCTACATGTGTCAGTTCGCAGTGTCCCAAACACTGAACACCACGTGTAACAGCCTAGTCCCAGCTAATGAATAGCAAACATACAGGTGCACACTGGCACTGGCACAGTACAGATGGGGATGCTGGGCTGAGGTAGGGTGAGGTGTTGGTTGTGCACCACATGTATCTTACATGATACTGTCTGCAGGTTTCCAACGTGGTCTTGGTACACCAGTACACATTGCAATGCATGCCTTTTGGGGACCTCTTCTATTATGCATACACAACCTGTAGAGAGGCCTGGATGATGTTTCCTGTGGTACAATTGTCACATCTGATTACCCTAACCCATGGGCCACATGTTTGCAGAGTCCAGGCAATTGCTGACATGAGTACTGCACAGCTAGTACTTGCTAGACAGTCCTGCAACCCCCTCAGTGTTGTGGCATGTTACTAGGCAGCCTGCACGACCAGTTTGCTACATGTGACATCATCTGTCTTGGATGGCCATCTGTTTATTTCCTAAATTATTCCTTGTCCCATACATCCTCACCACATACATGACTGTCTACACTGTTTGCCATGGTATATGCTATGGTGAGGTATGGCTACATGTCCAACTCCTGGGTGCTACCTGTTGGGTATGGGGTCCACATTATGGCATGTAAGATGTGTGCAAGCCATGTCTGCCTCTGTTGCAGGTAAGTGGGCACATTTGATGGCCAAACGTCTTGGACAGCAGACCATTTCTTGATGTGACATTGGGGATGTGTACTTGCTGGAAGGTGCGTTTCCATGACAGATGCATGTGGTCAGTACCTCAACTACTGCTTCCACTATATTTTATCTGGAGTGTGTACACACATATGCTTCCAGTGTTTGTGAAGGTATGTATTCCCCATATTTGTTGTCCTAACATATGATTCCATATTACACACTCATTGCTCATGTTAGGACCACATTGCAGGTTGCAAGGGTTGTGGACTGCAGCATTGTGATATGCCGTAGTTTAGATATGTAACAGTTGCCATTGTAATACTGGTATATACACTGTTGTATCACTGTATAAGGGTGATGTTTCATACTTGTCCCTACAGTAGGTCATTTGCCCCACCATTATGTTCATCTCTGTGCACACATTTTGCAATGACAGGCTGTTAGTTATATTGCAGGAGTCTGACATACCCTTCAGATACACACTCATGGTGACCACTGTGATGCAGTGCAGTAAACTGCAACAATACATGAACATGTACGGCATGCATTATGGATAGGTGTGTTAAATGTGTGCATGGAGTAAACCATAGCCATAACATGACCAGTGTATTGGCAATCCTGACCAAACACCATACTCACCAGCTACAGGCTGCTGCCTTGGAGGTATAGCAGAGGAACCTATATAAGTGTGTGTGAGAGATGTGATTTCAGTAGCCACAGCTATGGCATTGGTATAGGGTGGGTGCAGCATTATAGTACATCAATAGTACAAGCCCACAATACTACAGATTATGCACATCTGTTTATTACTACTATGCAGCAACAGATTATATATATGTCATCTCACATATGCATGATCTAACTGTACAGATGCAGATGGATACACAACAGTGGTCTACTGATGTGCCCTGTGGCCTTACCTGCATGCTCCTCTGCCATTGTGTGGGTAGCACCCACCTCCACTATGCTCTCCACCAGGTGTTGTGTGTGCAGACGGGCAGGTGCCTCGAGCCTAGCAAGGAGCTTTTCAACATGTGTCAGGGAGGGCTGGATGACATGACCCCCCCTTTTTGTGAGCTGATCCCCCCTGACTGCAGCAGCATGCTGACAGGAATTGTGAAGTACATCTGTGCAACGATGCCAGACCTGCTCATAACTGTGGTTATACAGGCCAACATCATTCACCCTGTGGACAAGATCATTCCACAGGGTGGTCCGCTCCTGCTACTCATGGGCTGCTCGGCCAAACAACACCTGGTAGTGCTGCACCAGGTGTGTGATCATGACCTCATTCTCCTCCACTGTATAACTGGGAATCCTCTCCCATGACATCTTGCCTGAAAGGCATAAAGATGGAAACAGGTCTGAGGACCTCATACAGCAAGTTATCATAGTTTTTAATACACATCTCTGTCTCCTCCCCACCATATCTGCAACAACAATTTGATCACACAACTCAATGGGTATGTTTACACAATACTTACCATTGGGACATATATTGTATTGTCCAACACTTTGTGCTATATGTTTGTAGTCATGTTCCCTGTGGTGACACTATCATTGGTGGCCTGTTACGGACAATGTCACTTGCATGCCATTGTAAGGGCCACTATGGTTCCATATATGCATGTGGTCTGTTTGCTATGTGATTGCCGCACATCTGTTGTTTTGTGTTATTGGGGATATCTATGCATGCTGTTGGACTTGACCCGGGAATGTGTGGAATATTACTACCCACATATGTTCTATAACAGTGACACAAACGCATGTTTAGGGAACAGTTGCCAGCAGAACCACCTCTCCCACCTTATCTGGCCACGTTAACAGGCCACATCACATGTGGGACCCACCCTGGGGCCTCCTCATCTACTGGTCCTGCACTACCTTCAGGTTGAACCAGCTCAGGGGATGGTGCCCCCCCAGGGAGCACACACAGACATGATCCTGTCACCCGAGGTCAGGTCCAGGGTCTAGTGCATAGAGAGCTCCACAGAGACTTGGGGGATGTGCTACAGCTCCTTGAGGCACTCAGTACACACTCACAGGGTCCACATGCTCCTCCTGCTCAGCCTCCATCCCATGCACCTTCAGGGCCGTGAAGATGATGATGTTATTGGCCATGGGTGGTGGCCTTGTTCCCATTGTTTCCATATGGGTCTCATGGGGCTTCCACATCACAGACGACACTCCCCATCCAGGGTGTTCACCCACCACATGTGTCATATACTGCCCCTGTAGGCTAACTTCTCTATCTTCCAACTCAACCCACCTCCACAAATATACCTGCTATCATTCCCCAAATTCCCAATCCCACCTTAACAAACAAGGGCAATTTGTTCCCAACATGAGGTTCACACATGACATAACCATCTATTTTGCAGACACTTACTGTATATATATATATATATATATATATATATATGTGTGTGTGTGTGTGTGTGTGTGTGTGGGCACTGATATGTGTGATGTTCCCCCACACATAGTATGCAGCACTGTCATGCAAAAGTAGGGGACATGTATTTATATACATATGTGTTTGTGTGCTTGTATATATGTAGACATACACACACAAACACACACATACACACACACACACACACACACACACACACACACACACACACACACACACACACACATACACACACACATATATATATATATATGTAGATGTATATTATGAGTCGTGTGCATGTGTGTATATATATATATATATATATATATATATATATATATATATATATATATATATATATATATATATATATATATATATATATATATATATATATATATATATATATATATATAGGTGTCTGTATATCTGTAAACACACACATATATATATATATATATATATATATATATATATATATATATATATATATATATATATATATTATATAAACCACCCTAACGTAGACCAAAAATATGCAGAGACACACCCTGGAGCTAAGAAACAATATAATAACTGCTGATATGCTGTTGTAAAGTCAAGAGGGTGTTGGGGTGCTATGTACAAGCTATAGCACCAAACAGTGCAGTAATATTGAATGTCTGTAACAGTTAATTCAGCACTAAAATTAGTACTGCTATAAAAGGCTCTTACACTCACCAAACTGCTTCAGTAACTTCACCAGCTCCCAGAAAACAAGCTGACGAACGTTCCAAAGCAAAACAGTATCTATGTTATATAACCAACTCCCCCAAGCAAGTTGACGAACAAACAAAGATATATTGTTCAAATAGTGGTAGTTCAGCCAAATACCGGCTCCAAAAGACTCCTGGAAATAATCCGCTGCAAATGTCCAAAGTTCCAAACATAAACTGAAGCACAACCCTTCGGTCCAATCCTCGTGCTCAACAAAGGTATAACACACAACCAAACTGTAGCCGAGATAATAAAATGTAACAATTTTATTTGTGAGCGCTTTCGCAGGCACTCCACCTGCTTCTTCAGACAGGTTTGTGTTTGGAATTTATGTTTGGAACTTTGGACATTTGCAGCGGATTATTTCCAGGAGTCTTTTGGAGCCGGTATTTGGCTGAACTACCACTATTTGAACAATATATCTTTGTTTGTTCGTCAACTTGCTTGGGGGAGTTGGTTATATAACATAGATACTGTTTTGCTTTGGAACGTTCGTCAGCTTGTTTTCTGGGAGCTGGTGAAGTTACGCTGAAGCAGTTTGGTGAGTGTAAGAGCTCTTTATAGTCGCAGTACTAATTTTAGTGCTGAATTAACTGTTACAGACATTCAATATTACGGCTACGTGTTTGGTGCTATAGCTTGGTTACATAGCACCCCAACACCCTCTTGACTTTTACAACAGCATATCAGCAGTTATTATATTGTTTCTTAGCTCCAGGGTGTGTCTCTCTGCATATATATATATATATATATATATATATATGTATCTATATATATATATATATATATATATATATATGTATATACACACACATACCTATATATATTTGGGGTCCATTCAGACATCAGGTCCACACTCTCTAACACTCCTTCCTGCACAGCTGCACTGCTCTGCCTTGCTACAACACAGACAGGTGCCACATGTGGACACAGACTGACATTAAGCAGGCATATATAGGGACAGATTGCAGATAAGCCTATTAGACATCTATGGTATTTCTGCATGCGACATTACATGTTAACATGACTGTCCTGCAAGTGGTGGGCTCTGGAATCCATGTGTCCATCATAACAGCATTACTTCTACCACCAGCTATTGGCCACACTAATATACATGTCCTGCATTACACAACACACACTATGATGGCTTACATTTTGTCAGTCAGTGATGATCTGCACAGATTACAGGTATGGCCCACTGCCCACAGAGACAGACACTATTGTCCATAGCAGTTGTTCAGCTGGCCATCATTACAACAACAACACGTGATGGCACATATAAATCATTTTACATCATCTATCCCATTATTATGGACCAAGTTGTTGTTGTTGTTTCTTTCGGCTTTTCCCGGTTAGGGGTCGCCACAGTAGAACTCTGGTCCGCTAATGATTGGTAGTTGATTTTTACGTGCCGAGTTACCAGCCCTGATGCACTACCTTCAATGAAGGTACGCCCATTCACCCATATCTCCACGCAGAAGACGCTCTAGCTGAGAATCAAACTGGACAGCATCTTACTGTGAGGCGACAATACTACCGCAGCACCACCACCACCGTGGGTTATTATTATGGACCAAGTACTACATTCAATTACATGCATATATACTTCACATAGCTGTTGTGGGAATGATGTCCCTTCTGGATAGTTTGCTGTGTGGATGGCTGGATGGATGTGTTTTTTGTTTTTGGCTTTCACTCTCTCTCCCTCTCTCTCTCTCTATATATATATATATCTCGGTCTCTCTCCACTAATTGTATTGAGCTGCTTTGAATAGGTTGCAACATGGATTTTGTAGGTGATGCACATGATCAGGTGATGGCCTCTCCACCAATCAGTGTCCACCACTTGCTACCTGCATGCAGCATGCTGTGTAGCATTTCCAATTACCACTGTCATAGCAACCCAGTACTATAAATCCCTACATCATGTGTGCATGGTCCCTTTACCTTTCCTGTATGGAGGACATTCTTCCTGTGTGTGGGCAGCAGTGTTAAAGAGAGCAGGTAGCAATACCTCTTACAAGAGGACTTGCAGACTCAGGCCAGCTACATATTTGTATAAGGTTCCAGACCTACAGACAGTGTGAGTAGTGTTGTTATATGCATTCTATCACACCAGTGTAAAAGGATTTGTGTGTACATACTAGTTTAACATGGAATGCAGTGTGTCTGTATAGCTCTCAACTGTGGGCCTATCCACATGATGGCCAGAGGTGTGCCTGTTATGTTTTGTCTGTCCACCACACAGGTCTTGTGTCAGATATATCACTGGCATTGTGCATGAGTGCTATCAGTACATGGCTACATCCATTTGTGTTTCTGACGTCATATTCCTGACTAAGGGTATGTTGCAGACTATCCTCTAACACCAGCAACTTGCTCAGTGTATGACAACACTATTTCACGTATGGACCTGTGTTCTGGCCTCTGTCCTCCACCTACATACCAGTCTTTGTCCATATGACATGCAGTAAGGGGTTGTTATGTAGCAGCCTGTGTTTATGTTGTGCTGCCATTCCTGCCATCATTCCAGTGCTGTTGTGGCCCCCACACATATTGTCGGGTAGGGACCATATATATGTGGGCTTCAGCTGCAGAAAACATGTGTGCCCTTCTGCAGTCCAGAGATCAGTGTATGTAACAGTGTTATATGCCCCTGTAAGTCAGTCTATGGGGGAGGGGTATGCACCATATGTAACCTAGGCTGTTACAACATGTGAGGGATATCAGTAGTAAGCTGCCTTAAGGTATATGGATGTACATTTCCATACATTTCATCTTGGGAACATTGGCGGCCTAGTGCTTACTGTCATACAGACTGTTCTGTTTGTCAGTGTTATTGTGATGTTTTCAGTTAAGCATTGTTATGTAACAGATGCATCTTCATTGTGGCAACTTAATTATTTTCCCCCTAGGGGTTGAGTACAGAGTGTAATATGAGGCTGCTGAACTATACGTCTGCAGTACTTACTGTTGATTGATTGTTATCCTCTGGCCCAGTCTTTCTTTACTGTTGTACTACTTGAAGGCCTTGGCCTGGACAGCAACATGTGTTATGTTTTCGGATTACTGTATAAAATGATCTGCTTGAGAGTTGCATTGCTCAGTTAGTATGTATTTCAGACACTTAACAGGTATATGACATGGCATATACAACTGTAATAGTACACCAATAAACATCTCTTATGTATGCAAACCTGTGTGTGGTGTCATATCCTTTGACTTCTCTGTGGGTATATGTTTCAGGCAACAATTGTCTTTTGTCAGAGTGACTCATACACTGTCCATTTGAAAAGGTGGGAACTATAGGAATACTGGCTGTTCAATTTACTGTGCACCCTGTGTATGTGTATTTACATATATATATATATATATATCTATATATATCTATATATATATATATATATATATATATATATCTGCATATATGTGTGTGTCTGTGTGTGTATATGTATCTTTGGAATGTTTATTGCTTCCACATTTACATTCCCTATGGTAGCCCAACTGTACTGCATGATATGTTATTGATACCATCCTGACATCATACAGGTGGGATGGATTACTGTTAACGTATTGTGACCATGTTGTGCAGGGTCCTGGGTATGGGACTTGCAACAGTTGATATTGTGTTGCAGGGAAGACCTGTTTGACTGTGGGGGAGGGGGTTATATCAATACTTACAAGAGGTATTTAGCTTGGGCCCCCTCACCCCATTAATGGTGCCTTTGGTCCTATATGTATATATTATGTTCTCTTTTATATCTATAGCTATATATCTGTATACACACACACACACACACACACACACATATATATATATATATATATATATATATATATATATATATATATATATATATATATATATATATATATATATATATATATATATATATATATATATATATATATATATATATATATATATATATATATATATATATATATATATATACAAACAAAACTTCAAAAAACAGCTTGTTGTAATAGCTTTGAAACTCTAAGAAGTACCACAAAGGCGGAGCGGGTGCTAAGCTTTCGTTCCTTTATTAGTAGAAAGAACTTCTTCAGAGTAACAAAAATCGTCAGAGCATACAAATATGTATGTGAATACATTTGTCATCAAGGGGTGTGTACTTAGTGTCACTAACCAATAGGAGCTGAATGAAACAGTGAATGAATTCTATTATCTGTCAATAACTGTAAACGTCGTCATAGGAACCAGGGCAGGGCTGTTAGGAATGACAAAAGCTAATGGTGTTAGCTAAGTATAAAAACTGTGCACTTATGTCAATACAGGTCAAACTAAGTAAAATGTGAAAAAAGTATAAATATACACATGTATACATTCTATTCTTAGTATATGGAAAATGTTAAATTAACATTTCCATTTGAGAGCGCATTTGACATTCAACATTTCATTAAGTCCAGGTGGAGCTTCTGCATTTAGTTTTAATTGCCAGCGGAGTTCTTTGACTTCAAGCAGTGTGTTCACGTCACCTAGAAAGTTATCAACAAAATCAAGTACTAAAAATTTGAAATGGTTGAAGTTCCTGCATTCCACGCTGTGTTTCATCAGTGCATTTTTCATATCCTTGTTGCGCACAGCAGCGCAATGCTCTTTAATACGGGATGAAAGTCTTCGAGTAGTTTTCCCTATGTAAAAACTCGGACATGACATGCACACTGCAGCATAAACCACATGAGTGGTTTTACAATCAAAGTGTTTAGCATAGTGTACTTTAAAATTATTGTGTTGAAAACTGAATGAATTACCAGCTAAAATGAAGTCACAGGCAACGCACATGCCACATGGAAAGGTACCAACAGTGTCAGATGTTACATTTATGTCAGTGTTGTCAGTGGGGATGAAAGGAGGGTCTCTATTTTCAAAGGAGCCACGCAGTGGCTTGGATCGCTTATAGGAAAACAACGGGTTGATACCAAGCGCAGCTGACGTTTCCTGACTGTTGGTAATGATGTCCCAGTTATTCATTAAAATCTGTTTGATAGCTTGGGAGTCTCTACAGATGGGTACTGGAAAACTTATGTTCCATTCAGGGCTGCTGTGATGTGTGGGGTCTGCAGATGTGAGGTTAAATGGGCTCGTGAGTTGAGAAGTGGGGGTGTGTGAACTGGAAGGCAGATCATTGGTGGATGTTGGGGCTGAGTAGCCAAGGGGGTTAGAGAGACTGGGTGGGGGGGAGTGGTCCTCGAGAGCCTGAGGAGTGGAGGAGGCTGTGTGAGCAGGAGCGATCAGATTGGTGGTCGAAGAAGGTGCAAAACCAACAGAGTGGTTGGCTGTGGAGGTAGTGGCTTGGTGGCTCTGTGAAAGATGATTGGAGGATGTGAAGGAAGCTGAGCAAGAAATAGTTTTCGGCGTGAACCCATTCGAGATGATGGGTGGAAACTTTGTGTGCCTGGCAGTTGTGATTTCATGGATAATCGAGTCTAGTAAATGTGCGGGGTAGTTTCTGTGCAATAACATGTTTTTGAGTACATTACATTCATTAGTGAAATCAGAGTCATCGCTGCTAATCCTAGAAATACGTATAAACTGACCCCTGGCTAAGTTCTTCTTCATGAAAAATGGGTGCATACTGTGGAAATCAAGATAATTATTGCGGAAAGTCTTTTTTCTATGGATAGATGATTTCCAGGATAGGTTGCCATTGTCCAGAGTGATGTTGGTGTCTAAAAAGTTGATGTTCATGCCACAGTCAGCTATTTTGAATTTTAGAAACGGAATTGAAATGGTAATGGACTCGATGAACTGAAGTAGTAGTGATTTACTGCCTTGCCATACGAAAAAGACATCGTCTATGTATCGCCTATAAAGGCGTGTGTGTTTGAAACCAGGCAAATGCTTAAGGGAATCAGCCTCCCATGAGGCCAGGACCAGATTGGCAAATGAGGGTGCCACTTTCGAGCCCATGGCAACACCTTTGACTTGTTGAAAAACGAGTCCATTGAAGTGAAAAAAGTTATTTTTGAGAACAAGGGAGGTCAGGACGGAGATGGTATCACAGAGGTCCGTGTTAACTGGAGTATGCTGCGAGAGATAAGTGCACATTAAATCCAATCCTTCGAGGTGAGGGATGTTCATGTAAAGCGCTTCGATGTCCAGAGTTACCAGGAAGGAATCGTCGGCCATTGGAGGATTTTTGAAGAGAAAATCAAGAAAATCCCACGAGTCCCTGGTATAAAATTCTGAGCGCTGAACTAACGGGTTGAGTAACACGTCCAGGAATATATTGCTTTCTCTCTCTCTCTCTCTCTCTATATATATATATATATATATATATATATATATATATATATATAGAGACGTATATATGTAGATGACATATATATCTATAGATGTATGCATACGTGTATATATATATATATATATATATATATATATATATATATATATATATATATATATCTATATATATATATATATCTATATATATATATATATATATATATATTTATATATGTATGTATATATATGTATATATATATATATATATATATATATATATATATATATATATATATATGTATATATAAATATATATACACACACATACATCTACATGTATAAATGCATTTCCTGTACTGTTGAATGACTGTGCTGGATATGTTTGTGAAATCATCAGGGTCATGTACATTTGACAGGGCTTAGTGGTACATCACTTTGGCTATGGTGTGCAGGATCCTGCCTTCGAGACTTGCAAAGGATGTTTATTTTGTTGCTGGGCAGAACAAGGGCCATTGGATACAGAGTGATTAATGCACTTTTAAGCAGTTGTAAACGGGTTTGTGCGAAGGTAAGCACTGCTAACTTCTGGTTACAGTTTCTTATACTCAGATTCTAAATTGCTTAACCTGTGTAGGCATTGCTTATCCTCATACAAACAAGCTTAAACCTGCTTACTGCTGCTTAAAGGTTCTTACTCCCGCTTACCCCTGTGCTAATTTCTTTAAAAGAAATGAAAAAGGGTTAATAGGAAAGTGGTGAAAAAGGGGCACAAAGAGGGAAAGACAGTAGGGAAAATAGCTAGGGATGTGCAGGACGGGTGTAGGAAAGGTCCATAGCTGCCCATTTCTTCTACAACAACAGCTGTGCATATACACTGATTTGGAGGTAGATTTGGACACTCATACTCCTGAGACAGGGGTGAGGACAACAATAATATGTTGTGAAGCCAGTTAGACCAGATTACTTGTGTCCAGTGGACACGTTTGCAAAATGGACAGCTATGTATGGGGCAAGATTTTTTTTTGGGAATAGATTGCCCTTTTGTTTTTTTTTAAGGTGAGAGTGGGATTTGGGGGAGGGATAGTAGGTATATTTGGGGAGGTAGGTTAGGTATAATAACAGACAAGACAGCATACAAGGGTGGTACATGACACATGTGGGGGGTAAACACCTTGGATGGGGAGGGGTGTTTGGAAGTCGGAAGCCCATGAGCCCCCAAGTGGAAACAGTGGGACTGAGGTTCCCACCCATGAGCAGTCACCACTGCACCTTCACGGCCCTGAAGGTGGCTGTGCTGGGGGCTGATTAGGAGGGGCAGGCTGACCCTGTAGTTGCACCACGTGGCCCTCAAACTGGTGTAGCAGATCTCCATACCCCCTGCGGCGCTCGCTATGTGCCAGACCCTAGACCTGATGATGGGTGACAGTATCCTGTCTGTACCCGCTCCCAGGAGGGGCGAGCCCCATCCCCTGAGGCAGTTCCACCCAAAGGTTGTGCAGGACCAGTGGACAAGGAGGTCCCAGGGTGGGCCCCAGACATGCTGGTGCCTGGTACCATGGTCAGATGAGGTGGGAGAGGTGGATCCGCTGGGACCAGCCTTCCCAAATGTGCCATGGTGTTTCAATTTTACAACATATGTGG
Organism: Protopterus annectens; assembly: GCF_019279795.1. NCBI lineage: Eukaryota > Metazoa > Chordata > Ceratodontiformes > Protopteridae > Protopterus > Protopterus annectens. Next base: position 908,671,137 of record NC_056727.1, on the reverse strand, counting down.
GTTAGTAATAGTCAACACATTCCAGGATTAGGTATAACAGCATGCATAGATATGCCCACTAACCCGAAACACCAGATATGGAACAGTTGCACAGCAAACAGAACACATACATATATGGAACCACAGTGGCCATTACAACAGCATGCAGGTACAGTAATGGCAGCATGCCACCATTGTGGAAGTATTTCAACATGGCACATACATAGAACAAAATTCAATATTTATCAAACAATAGGACATATGTCCCAACAGTAGATTTAATAGTGCACATACCAATTGAGCTGTGCATTTAGTTTATTGTTGCAGATATTGTGGGGGTGAGAGAAAGGTGTCAATTAACAACTTGTATATCCCTGTAGTTCTCATTATTTTCCTAGTCAGTGCTGTGATCTGTACCTTACAGGTATTATTACACTATCCTATGGCCTTAGTTTGGACAGTGGTATGGATGTAGACAACTATATACATGAACTGAGTTTTACCTGCAATATACACCTCTTACCTGGTATACCTGTGGAGGTATTGTTTGTTAACACTACCTGACTGTTTCTACTCATATTCTCAGATTCCAGGTTGATGTTATGCACATACCTCTCCATCTCTTATTGCACACACTCTAGGCATGTCTTGACAACATGCCGGTGAGACCGGGACATATTTTGGCTATTGCCCTCATAAACCTTTGGTGAGTTGTACAATGACATGTTTGTTTTCATAGACATTTTCCAAATATTTGCAGGCCTGACAGTCAGTTATATGACATTATATTCTGCCTACATGTCAGAGATTAGCATGCTGATATGCCAGTGGGACAGGGTAACAGCCAGCAGATATGGATCAATTCTCTGGTCATTCCAGACAGATATGTACAGTCTTGGGCTATGATTCTGCATACAGCTTACTACCACTCCTAGGATTCAAATCATGGCTGTGTGTGCTAAAATAACACAGTGTACATCACAGTTGGGTGTGCTATATAGATATTTGCTGTGTATCTTTTCTCTGAATTCTTTCCATAAGTCTCCCTTGGTTTTACAATCTGACCTTATAATTCCAACACTCTTATACAGGGTTTCCTAGACAGTTTTATTATGTAGCACTGTGTGGATGACAGTAGGGTGGCCACAGTGGTGCAGCTGTTAGCATTATTGCCTCACAGCCAGAGGTTTTCAGGTTCGCTCCTCGGCTGGGGTGCCTTCTGTGCAGATTCTGCATGTCCTCCCTGGGGTCATGTGGGTTTCCTCTGAGTGCTCTGGTTTCCTCCCACATCCCAAAGACATTCTGTAGGTGGATTGGACACTCTAAATAGGCCCTAGGCATGACTGCATGAGTGTGTGTGCCTTCTGTGGAAGGTTGGGAGCCGGGCTGGCAACTCAACACCGTAAAACTCTACTTTCAATCCTGAGTGGACAGGTGATCCGCTATGGCGACCCCTAACCTGGAAAAGGAAGAAGAAGACTGTGTGGATGATAGTGATGACTAAGACCTTATTAATCAGAGATACTGCAACACTAACATTGCCAAACAATACTAGACTAAACAGTACCAGTCCAGGATTTCAATCTTTTATTTCTAGGCACAGTTTTCATATCTGACAGACCTGTGGGGGAATGTTTGTTAACACTACCTGAATGTTGTCACACATATTACCAGATTCCACATTATTATTATGCATGTATGTCTCACTCTGTTACTGCATACACTAATGGAAAAGGGCAGGGGTGTGTCTGAGAGCAGAACTCTTACAATATACATGCCCCCGCAGTCAAGAACTGCTGTGTGACCATTACAATGAACGAGACCACTCATAGGGGATTGCATACCCCCAACAGCATAGATCAATGCAAAATGTCTAGTAATAGTTTCACAACATGGGGGTGGAGTTGGGACATACTTTGCTTGTTACTCTCATAACACTTTGGTGAGTTGCTAGAGTAGCAGGTTTGTTCTTATGGATATATTCCTACCAGTTATGATGTCTGACAATCAGTTGTATGTCATTATTTGCTGCCTAAACTTCTGGGATCATCCCACTGATTTGCCAGTGGGACAGAGTGACAGGCATGGGACTTACACCGATTATCTGGACTTTCAGACAATATCTGTACAGTTGTGGTGTATCATTCTACATAGAGCTTACTACCACGCCCAAGATTCGAACCATGGCTGTAAAAACGCCAACAGACTTAAACCCACTTAGTGCTGTTAAAATATACTTACTCCCACTTATTACTGCTTAATAGTGCTTACTCCTGCTTACCGCCGCACTAATTTAGACAGAAATGTAACATGGTTCTTGGGAGGTGGTGGATTTGGACACTCTATGGATTTATCATTCATTACACATTATACCTTCGATTTGTATCCCTGATTCATGTGTATGTATACTGTATGGGGCACTTGTGTTTATCTGTGGATTTTACAACATTATTACAATGACACCTCACATCTGCATTTAATGCAGTACTCCACTTCACAAATATATGTTATTTAGCAGGTTATACTATAAAAAATATTGTTCATAAAGTGATTTGACATGGAAAATGGAATTTACTGGAGTGAGAATCAAACTGGGAATGACTGCTCGTAAGGCAAATGCTCTGACCACTACACTATTGCAGTACTGCTTCATTTGCATGTATCTTGATAATTATCTTCTTGTGCCATTTAAGCTACAGTATGCGTAGCTAAGTAATGGGCAAACCCATGCACCTATGGTTAAATTTAATCTGTTTGATAAAAAAGTGTTTATATTATTATATTATAAATATTGCTCTTATAAACTTGGGGGGGTTGTTTCTAGGGTAACAGGATTTGTTTTTATGTAGATTTTCTGATGGATTTGATGTCTGACACTCATATGTTTGGCATTGTGATTTGGAAGGGTAAATGAGGGACAGGCCAGATGTATGTGCCACATATCTGGACATTCTGCATTGATCTATGCTGTTGGGGGTATGCAATCCCCTATGAGCGGTCCCGTTCATTGTAATGGTCACATGGCAGTTCTTGACTGCGGGGGCATGTATATTGTGAGAGTTCTGCTCTCAGACACACCCCCTGCACTTGTCCATGCTCCGTGTCCATTTAGGAGCTGAGGCAGCGTGCCTTCATTAGTATGCATGGCTATAAGCTATTCCTGCTTGGAATCTTACTGAATCCCGGGGAGAGTCTCTGGCACAGGCAATCTGCTGCGTCACTGGTTTGGAGACTGGAAGTACATGCCTTTGATTCCTACTGAAATCCATTCCATCAGGTTGGACAATATAAGATCTCGGTTCCACACAAAGATTTTTTACGATACCCACTCAGTCACATCCTTTAGAAGTTTGCATTCTTACAGTCTCTCCTTGTTTTAATGGTCTGAGAGGTTTGTTGGACTTATTGTAGTACAACTTTCGTGACTGATGTTCTTTCAAAAGTCGAGCCTTGATCGTTTTGTTGTTCTTTACATTTGGTACTAACAAGTGTTTATTGATCAGTAAAGTTGCTCTTGTCTGTCTGAACATTAATCTCTGAGCAGGTGAACCAAGCAAATTATCTCAAGGAATGTTTCTGAGATTGAGTAAGTTACTAAAACAAACACAGGAAAACCAATTGGTTAAAAACACAAAAAGAAAAATCTAGCAAAGCTAGAAATCCCACTGTGATACCTCTTGAATCAGAGGCAACATGGGATATATGTAAATTACCCTTTAAGGATATCAGGTGTTTCAGCTAAATGGCAATTCTGAATGTCCACGACTTTTTTCTTTTACTTTTAAGTCTAAGTTTAAGTTAAGATTGAGTAAGTTAAGAAAAACATCAGCACCATCTCTCCTGAATATCTCTAACAAATGTTTAGCACTTTGAACTGCACGCTCAGCTAATTCATTGGACTGTGGATACTCAGGACTACTAGTAACATAGACAAAGTCCCAAGACTCAGCAAATTTCTTAAACTGCTGACTTGTAAACAGTCCACCATTGTCAGAAATGATTGTGTGGGCTACCATGGACAGAAAAATGTCTCTTCAACTTAGTAATGACAATGCGCTGGACATTAAGCTAGGAAGGTCAATTTCAAACCAATTTGAGTAAGAGTCTACCAACACAAGGTAATGCTGATTTAGTACTACTGCAAGCTGAACATGCTAGAGTTTCCTTCTTAATATCATTTGACATAGAAGGCCAAAATACTATGCCTCTTGCCCTTCTTTTGGCAGAATCAGCTCCTGGGTGAGCATGATGCAAGATTTTGATATATTCCTTTTGCAATGCTTTATGAATTACCACTTTAGGACCTTTCATGATGATTCCATCTTCCATCATGAGTTCATCTTGGTAAGGAAAAAAAACTGCTGTATGTCAAGTATTGGACTGGTTTGTTGCATTGGCCATCCTTGACTGATAACATTTTTCAGCTTCTGGAGAACTGGGTCTGAAGCTATGTGATTTATAAGCGTATCAAGACATGATGATAAAACATTTCTGACTTCAAAGTCTGCTTTCTCATTTTCACTTTGCTTTTTTGTTTGTCTGGGTGCTCTTGACAAAGCATCAGCCAAGTATAAATATTTGCCTTTGGTGCAGACAATATCGAAACTGTACTTTTGAAATTTTAACATCATGCGTTGCAAACATGCTGGGACTTTATGTAATGACTTTTTCAAAATTGTCACTAGAGGTTGGTGATCAATCACTGTTTGAATAGGTCTTCCATAAATATAATCATTGAACTTCAAACATGCAAACAGTACTGCAAAAAAATCTTTTTCCTATATGTGCATAATTCATCTCTGTTTGAGTTAAAGTTCTAGATGTATAAGCTACTAGTATGCCTTCTTGAAGACATGCTGCACCAAGACCATACTTTGAAGCATCAAATGAAAGAGTAACTGGTTTGTGAACATCATAATATCTCAATGAGGGTGGACTGGCAATTTTCTGTTTCAGAATGTCAAATGCTCTTTGGTGTTGTCCCAACCAAGACCAGTTTACATTTTTGTGTGTCAATTCATGTAACGGTGCTGAAAGCTCACTCAAGTCTAGGATGAACTTTCCTTAATAGTTGACCATACCAAGAAAATGTAAAGATGTGACATTGTCTGAAACAGGCATTTCAAGGATTACTGCTTGCTTAGATGGATCTGATTGTAAGCCAGAAATGGTAAACAAATGACCCACATAAGTAACTTCTTTCAGCTTGAATTTACATTTCTGAGGATTCAATTTAAAGCTGACTTCACGTGCACAGTTTAGAACTTTCTTTTAGGTTTCTGTCATATTCTTCTTCACCATTGCCACCTACAATACTGTTGTCTACTCTGATTGCACATGGATAACCTGAAAAAATTGGTTCTATCACACATTGGAATACTTCACTGGCAGAATTTATCCCAAATGGCATTATCAAAAATCTGTACCTTCCAAATGGTATACTAAAAGTGGTTAACAATGAAGATTTGCGATACAACGAAATTTGCCAAAATGAACTTTTTGCATCTAAGACTGAAACAAAATGTGGCATTTGACATCTACTGTGCACATTGAATGAAAACATTTAAGTGCTTTAAATCTCTTGGATCAATACATAATTGGATATCATCTGAACTCTTCTTATGAGCTATGACCATGGAGGATACCCACTCAGTTGGTTCTTCAACTGGAGTTATTACACCTAAATTCACCATTTTGTAAAGTTTTGCTTTTAAGTTGCTCTGCATTTCTACCAGAAGTTTCCTTGCTGGTCTGACAATTGGACTTCACAATTTAACTTCATGGAATATGTGACTGTAAGTTTGCCAGGCTCACCTTTGAAAATATCAGCATATTCACAAAAAAATGTTCTGTGTAAAACTATCATAGTTGCTCAGACTTATATGGTGAAGCTGTTTATTAAATTATATAAATCCCATTCTCAAACTGTCTTTGAGGCCTACCAATAGATGCACATGTCTTTTGACTATGTAAAATGTAAGTCATAGCTGTTCCCAGCAGAAGAGCATGTGAGAACTACTGTGCCATCAATTTGAATCTCTTCATCACCATAAGCAACTAGTTTTGCACGCTTTGCTGAATCAAGTCTCTCATCAGCTTGTACTTTGGCAAACATTTGTGCTGATATAACATTGTACTTGGACCCAGTGTTTACTTTAAGCTCTGCAGGTTTCCAATAATCCAAACAGTACAAAATATTTCATTCTTTGCTGACAACTGATAGTCTACTACATTAACTGTTTCATCGTTTACAGAGACACCATCAACGTAGAAAGTTTTCTCACAGCTCTCTATTTGATCAACTTGTTTCTTCAGATGCTCTCTTTTAACAAAAGAATGCACCACTTTAGACTTGCAAAGCCTTTTGAAATTATTCCACTTTTTTACATTTGTGACATTGCTGCCCACAAGCTAAGCATTTTTCTCATTTAGATTCATGGCTACCCCTCATTTCTGACAGTTAACAATAAGACTATAGTGGCCCCACTTGGTTTATGGTTAGGGTTAAGTACTGCCATGACCTTTGGCATATATCTCTTTTTCATCTTAGGGTGCAAGTTTTGAACTTAGAGGCAGGAAATTTACAACTAATTATAAATTCGACTGCCAAAGTAAACAAGTAGTATATCTGGCAAAGTGTTTGAAATGCCCGGCCTTCTATGTTGGTAAAACTGACAGAAGGCTGAGGGAACGGATCTACGAACATGTATATAGTATAAGTAGAAATAAATTAGAAAACGCCCTGGCCAGACACATAAATGAACAAGTAGATCATAAATTTGTTTTCAGAGTCATAGACCACATCCCTTATGATGTGAGAGGAGGACCATGTACATTGAAATTAGAAAGATTGGAATTATTGTGGCAATTAAGGTTAGACGCTGCCCATTTTCCAGGTATTAATGAGATATCTTCTTTGGCCTGAATTTTAAAACTCAGGAACTTAGCACGCTGATTAAAGAAAATTATCGAGTGAAATATCAGCAATTTTTAATGGAATTTTAACTTTTGTTTTAACGTTTTCTCTCCCTCCTTGGTACATGTCTTAGATATAATATATAATTTATGAGTTTATGGAACATCTCTGATTTGTATACAGGTTATTGGTTAATATAAATAATCTTAAATGGATCATTTACTACATAACTAAAATATGTTTTATTAAAATTTGATAGTTGAAATAATTTCTTTAAATATTTTAGTATGTTTATATCATATATTTTTGGGTATTGTGTCACATTTTTCACTCCATTTGGGGACAAATACAGACATAAGGTATTATACAAACTTGGACAAGTTGTTGGTAATAAGACCCTTGAGGGTTAAGTGGTAAATCAATTAAGGGCTTGGATTTGTAAATCACATGTTTGTTAAAAAAATGGATTTAAACTTCATTGACTGTTTGATACTTTTATCTGAAGAAGTTCTTTGTATTGTAAGGAGAACGAAAAGTGAGTGTACTGTTTTTGCTTAATTAAACTACAATTACATTAAGATCGGGTATCTTGGATTTTTGTGTGCTGGTCTGCCTAGAATCAGTGATTTTGTTGGACTGTGTTAGTTTGTTACTGCCTTTGGATTCTTTTTCATCTTAGCTTTCAGTTGTACACTATCAACATTTGCACTGTTAGATACTGCAAGCATGCTTTTCTGTTAGCTCATATATTTGACAAATCTCTATGGCTTTGCTTAAGGTTAAATCACTGTCTCAAAGCAAAATCTTTCTCACTGCATCATTATTAACACCACACATGAGCCTGTCTTTTATCAACTCATCTTTCAGATCACCAGATCTTCACATTTTAGCTTTATTTCTCAAGTCGGTATATATGCTGCCATTGTTTCACCAAGTTTTTAATTCCTTGTATAAAATATGTGCCTTTTCATTGAAATATTAATTTAGGGTTCCATGCTTCTCTAAATTTATGTTTTAAGCACTCAGGGTCTTCCCACATTTCAGTCTATGTCACAATAGTGTTCCTATCATGTAGTCAAACTTTTACAAGTTTGTGGAATCTCCGTAACCTGAGATTTCCATTCACTTCAATGTGGTGCGATCTCAGAGTTGGTATATTTAAGTAGTGGGGGGGTGTCTGGTTGCAGGGGGGCTTGTCCTCCTGTTTGCAACAAGTTATTGTTTTGTACGTTGTGTAGTTATTGTTCTTTTTCATACTCGAAGTTCTGTAACTTCGAACATAATGGTTCGACAATTAGGTGTTCGGAGTTATGGAACTTTGACTATGTAATATAGACCCATCACAATATGGCAGTTTTCCCCCGCCCCTGGATATACAGCAGGTCCATACACAAATGAACGTTCCCTCTCAATGGCTTCTGAGCAAGCTAAATTGAGGAGTATAAATGCCTTTGTATATGCGTCTTTATCAGAAAATGCAGCTTGTATGAAAGTATCATATTCTTGATCAAACACTGGCCCAAACCAAACAGTTCAGGTCTGTGAAATCCCTCTGCCAAAACAACAAAATTGTTTAAACATAAGCATAGACCAGGTACTTGTAATTATGCTCGAAAACACAACAATCTCCCTGAAATGGCTTTGTTTTAACAGTGCACATATTGCAAACACTCCGGATACTTCAGATACTTCAAATAACTTCAGTTAATGCAAAAAAGTAGTACATTGCAAAGAAATATAGTCATTTTATCTTTTTTGCACATTTTAACACTTCAGAAATTGTTTCTAACACTTCTGTAATTATTTCAAATACTTTTATCAATATCAGTAACAAAACAAAGTCCACCAAGGATGAAGTTCCTTCCTACAAAAAAAAAGTAGACTGCACAAAATAAATCCAAAAAAGGCACAAACACAGCAGAAATAAAGCAAAACATATAAAACTTTAATAAAGTTAGCGCTTTCACGTCTAGTTCGACACTTCAGAAGTCTGAAGAAGCATCAAACTAGATGTGAAAGTGCTAACTTTATTAAAGTTTTACACATTTTGCTTTATTTCTGCTGTGTTTGTGCCTTCCTTGGATTTATTTTGTGCATTTTTATCAATATGTCACAGTTTTGGACATTTCTTTTACCTTGGTAATTATTTCAAATGTTTTGAATGCTTCATCAGACATTCAGCAACTGAAAAATCATTTAAATGGGTTTAAGTACCTAACTGCTGACCAGTTTGTGAGCTCACTCCTGTATATTTCTCCATTTCTAACTTCATGCCTCATGGCTTGTAAACTGCTTAAACTTTGGATCCCACTTCTGACACCGTGTCTCTTGCCTTATGCATTCAAAAGAGACGATGAAGTAGTGTATGGGTTCAAGATATTTATTGTACATATACACATCAGGAACTGGAACATGCACTTAGGCTAAATGACTAACTCATTTCTTCAAAGATACTCGCATGTGCATCTCCATTCATGACTGTATTCACTTTGGCTGACTGTACAAAATGGCACTACTAAGAATAGTTCATGGATAAGTGGACCATGAAGAAGGGTATACTCCCTGTCCACTTTCTTATTAACCTTTAGTAAATTGTCCATGTTAGTAGTTTAAGTAAAAAAATGCTTAAATAGTAGCTCCTTTGTCATGCATGCTAAAAGTATTTGAGAAAGTGAAAAAAATTAAAAACAAATAGTACTCAGCATTGCAAAAAACTTGGACGTGTTAACCCACTGCATGACCAAAGGGGAGATGGAGACAGATGCTCTTGAAGAGAGCTGAGGCATAGCTGACAGTGGTAGTGTTTCAGCTCAGTTATTAAGGTCAATCCAAGCTGAAATTCAAAAGGCTAATAGTAAGAGGTGTTTGTGGATAAAGAATCTGGGAAGGAAAATAAAGTGAGCAAGAAACTGAATAAATTTACAGTTTTGGTAAGACAGCAGCTATAAAAGGCAGTGAAGGAGCAGCACATTAGTCTGAAAGATAATCTAGTGATGTTTGTATATATGCAGACTGAGAAAGAGGACAGGGTGAGGAGAAGGAATGGTGAAAAAGCTGACTGCCTGGACTGGAATGCAAGTAAAGTGCCTCAAAATTTAAGGGGCATATGTTCAGATGCATAGAAAGCATGAACAGTCAATGGCAGTCATGCATGAATGTCATGCAAAAAAGCAGAAATTCAGCATGTTATATTCATCCTTTATGTTAGGCCTAGCCTATACATGCTATAGTAAACCCTTACATGTTATATCCAGCTTTTATGTTATACTTATTCCTTACATGTTATAGTAAACCCTTACATGTTATATCCAGCCTTTATATTATCCCTTACATATTATAGAAAACCCTTACATGTTATACCCAACCCTTGCATTATACTTATTCCATGTTTTAGTAAACCCTTACAGGTTATACTCAACCTTTACATGTTATACCCAGCACTTATGTTATACTTATCCCTTACATGTTATAGTAAACCCTTACATGATATACCCAACCCTTAACATGTTATACCCAGCCCTTAACATGTTATACCATGCCCTTATGTTATACTCAATGTTTAAATGTTATACCCAGCCCTTAACATGTTATACCTATCCCTTGCATTATACCTATCCCTTACATGTTATAGTAAACCCTTACATGTTATACCCAACCCTTAACATGTTATACTAAGCCCAAAACATGTTATACCCAGCCCTTATGTTATACTCAGTATTTAAATGGTATACCCAGCCCTTAACATGTTATACCCAGCTCTTGCATTAAACTTATCCCTTACATGTTATAGTGCACCCTTACATGTTATACCCAACCCATAACATGCTATACCCAGTCCTCGCATTATACTTATCCCTTACATGTTATAGTAAACCCTTACATGTTATACCCAACCCTTAATGTGTTATACCCAGCCCTTGCATTATTCTTATCACTTACATGTTATAGTAAACCCTTACATGTTATACCCAACCTTTAATGTGCTATACCCAGCCTTTGCATTATACTTATCCCTTACATGTTATAGTAGGGTCTATATCAGTCCATCAAAATGGCTGATGATCGAACACCAGATGTTCGAACTGTGAAGTTCAAACACTGATTATTGTGAAGCCGCGGAATACTGAATTCTTTTCCAGGGAAAGAGTTCTGTGGGCCATTTCCGTGGCTTCGTGATTATCAGGACTGTGGTGGGAAGTTACGGGTTGGGTTCAGGTAAGTGTGCAATTGTGTGGACATTAGGGTTAGGGCGCGGGTTAGGTGAGTTAGGGTTAGGGCGCGGGTAAGGTGGGTGTGCGATAGTGACAGACTTTAGGGTTAGGGCGGAATAGGTGAGTTAGGGTTAGGGCACGGGTGAGGTGGGTGTACGATAGTGACAGACTTTAGGGTTAGGGCGGGATAGGTGAGTTAGGGTTAGGGCACAGGTCAGGTGAGTGTGCAATAGTGACGGACCTTAAGGTTAGTGTTTGGGTTAAGGTAAGTGGATAGATAGTAGTGTATGTATAATTTAGTGTAGGGTTAGATGTAGGATTTTAAGTGTTTGTGTGTGGATTGCTGTTTTTTTTTGGTGTGCTTGTGTTGTGTGTGTGTGTTGCTTGGAACAGCGATTTTTTTTCCCTGGGAAAAAAATAGCTGTTCTAAGACTTCAATGTTTTTGTACTTCGTGGTTAGAAGTTTGAACATATAGTGTTCAAGCTTCAGCCATTTCGGTGAACTGATAAAGACCCGTTATAGTAAACCCTTACATGTTATACCCAACACATAACATGTTATACTCAGCTCTTGAATTATACCTATCCCATGTTTTAGTAAAGCCTTACATGTTATACTCAACCTTTACATGTTATATCCAGCCCTTATGTTATGCTTATCTATTACATGTTATAGTAAACCCTTACATGATATTCCCACCCCTTAACATGTTATACCCAGCAAAAAATATGTATAAAGAGGATACACCACGACAATCAAAGCCAACCAAATCACCAGCAAATATATTCCAACTGCAGAAATGTTCCAAAACGAAGTTTATTGAGGCAAAAAGAAGAGAGACAGTAAGCGCTTTCACATCACCAGGACGCTTCATCAGACTTAATTAAGTCCCTGCATCAAACATCTTATATAATAATAAAAGAACTCCTATTGGGTAGCGACAATAAAAGTTCATACAATAAAAAGCTTAATAATTGGTTCACATGAAGGGAAGGAGGGAAAATTTCAACACTTCATACTCAATAACATTTTAAAATACATAATATTATAATATAAAATTTTATATATATATATATATATATATATATATATATATATATATATATATATATATATATATATCTATACAGAAATATCTATAAAAGTAATAATAATCTATATAAATTATCTGATAATATATATAAATCCATCAACGTTTAAAAGGTTTGTCTATTAAAAATGGTCTCAAAGAAACTTTGTCATTAAGGCCATGGCCCCTATCTGCTGCTAACTTAATTATCCATTTTACTTCTTTCTTTTCTGTGCTATTACGCATGCATCTTAGCCTCTCTGTCCTATAAATATGTTCTAATACTATAAATTGAAAAACATGTGTACTATCTCTTTGAAGTACATGATTAGCCAAAGCATTGAGTTCATTTTCCTTGTTAATAACATATACATGTTCTCTAATACGTTCTCTCAAGGTTCTAGTGGTCATACCTACATAAAAACTTTGGCATTTTGTACATTGACCTAGGTAAACCACATTCCTACTCTTGCAATCCGCATATTTATTGAACTCATATTTCTTCCCTGTGTCTGGATGTACAAATTCATTAGACTTTTTAATATAGCTACATTGATTGCATGTACAACAAGCATGTTTGCCTTTACTTTGGGAGTGTATACCATCTTGTCTCATATTATCATAACATAACAGTCTCTTTAAAGACTTAATATTCTTGTAACTAAAAGATGGTTTGTCTCCTACTATTTGCTTAATATTGTCATCAAGCTGTAGAATGTTCCAATGTTTTTTAATAGTATTAACTATAGAGGTGTTATTATTAGTATAAGGTATAGCTATCCTTTTTTTTTATTACTACCAATGGCTTTACTGTATGTATTTTCCGGTAAAGACCTAGTCATATGTAAGTATGGCCTATCCTTTCCTTCTCGGTCTGTCGTCTGTAGATTAATGAGTTCTCTTTTATGATAACCTCTGTCTATAAATTCAGCTTCTATGTTCTCAATAGTTTCAACGAACACCGAATCTTCACTAGTAATTCTAGAAAAACGCGCTGCTTGATTTTTGACAATATTTTTATATATGTGTGGAGGATGCATCCTATCTCTATGGAGTATAGCATTCCTTCTACAAGGTTTGCGAAAAACCTCTGTTGTAAGTGTTCCATTTGCTTTCTTAAGTCGAACATCTAAGAACTCAATTTTTATTTTTGAGGTAGTACTGGTCAGCTCTAAAAACGTAGTGGTACCATTTACATATGTAATAAATTCGTTAAGAGTAGTTAAATCCCCTCTCCAAACCAAAAAGACATCGTCCACAAACCTTCTATAACATCTAATATGCTGAGAATAGGTAGAGTGTTCTAAAATATAAGTGGACTCCCAATATGCTAAAACCAAGTTAGCATAGGAGTTGGCACATGATGTGCCCATTGCTACTCCCTTGACTTGAAGGTAGTAGCTACTTTGTGATGTGAAAACATTATTCAACAGCACCAAATCTAACAACATGGTGATCATAATGACTTTGTTGTTAGACATATCATTGTGTAATAAGAATAACCTCAAATAATCTATCCCTATATCATTTGGTATACTTGTGAATAAAGCTGTCACATCCAGTGTGACTAAATAATCAGATTCATTCACTTCATTGTTCATATTATAATTGGAAGTTTCCAGAAAATGTTGAGTATCACGAAGAATATGTGTAGTTTTATTCACTATTGGCCTAAGCTGTTTCTCTATGAAGATTGAGATACTCTCTACAGCCCTTGCATTATACTTATCCCTTACATGTTATAGTAAACCCTTACATGTTATGCCCAACCCTTAACATGTTATACCCAGCCCTTGCATTATACTTGTCCCTTACATGTTATACCCAACCCTTAACATGTTATACCCAGCCCTTGCATTACCCTTATCCCATGATTTAGTAAACCCTTACAGGTTATATTCAACCTTTACATGTTATACCCAGCCCTAATGTTATACTTATCCCTTACATGTTACAGTAAATCCTTACATGTTATACCCAACCCTTAACATGTTATACCCAGCCCTTAACATGTTAGACCCAGCCCTTATGTTATACTCAATGTTTAAATGTTATACTCAGCCCTTAACATGTTATACCCATCCCTTGCATTATACTTATCCCTTACATGTTATAGTAAACCCTTACATGTTATACCCAACCATTAACATGTTATAGCCAGCCCTTGCATTATACTTATCCCTTACATGTTATAGTAAAGCCTTACATGTTATACCCAACCCTTAATGTGTTATACCCAGCCCTTGCATTATACTTATCCCATGTTTTAGTAAAGCCGTACATGTTATACTCAACCTTTACATGTTATATCCAGCCCTTAAGTTATACTTATCCCTTACATGTTATAGTAAACTCTTACATGATATACCCACCCCTTAATATGTTATACCCAGCCCTTATGTTATACTCAACAATTACATGTTATTTCCATCCCTTGAATTATACGTATTCCTTACATGTTATAGTAAACCCTTACATGTTGTACCCAACCCTTAATGTGTTATACCCAGCCCTTACATTATACTTATCCCTTACATGTTATAGTAAACCCTTACATGTTATACCAAACCCTTAATGTGTTCTACCCAGCCCTTGCATTATACTTATCCCTTACATGTTATAATAAACCCTTACATGTTATACCCTACCCTTAACATGTTATACCCAGCTCTTGCATTATACTTATCCCATGTTTTAGTAAAGCCTTACATGTTATACTCAACCTTTACATGTTATATTCAGCCCTTATGTTATACTTATCCCTTACATGTTATACTAAACCCTTACATAATGTACCAACCCCTTAACATGTTATACTCAGCCCTTAACATGTTATACCCAGCCTTTATGTTATACTCAGCAATTACATGTTATACCCAGCCCTTGCATTATACTTATTCCTTACATGTTATAGTAAACCCTTACATGTTATACCCAACCCTTAACATGTTATACCCAGCCCTTGCATTATACGTATCCCTTACATGTTATAGTAAGCCCTTACATGTTATACCTAACCCTTAAGGTGTTATACCCAGCCCTTGCATTATACTTATCCCTTACATGTTATAGTAAACCCTTACATGTTATACCCAACCCTTAACATGTTATAACCAGCCCTTGCATTATACTTATCCCTTACATGTTATACCCACAACTTATGTTATACTCACTGCTCACATGTTATACTTTCCAAACTGTTCTTAGTCTTTATTGATGTGTAAAAAGCTTTAAACTGTGAACATGACTTTGAGCTGGAAGGGCTGAAGGATGATCTGTACATGAGCCAATGTTAATGACCAGGTGATCTTATGCTACAGGACAATGGAGACAGTGGAGAGGATATGTGCTGGAGAGATAAACCTCAGCATTGGTCAGTGGCCCAAGAGCTTTCCTCATTTTTAAGCACAGAATCCAGCTAAGGCAAAAGGCTGCCCAAGCAGAAAACAAATGCCCTTGTGTATATGAGAGATGTTTGAATCTTCAAGCTAGAGTTGATACTTAAATTTTAATGTCACTATTTCACTATCAATAAGTTTTATCACTTTTCTTCTATCAGCTTTTTCTTGTACTTGTGCATTCTGATGATAGATATGTTACCTGTAGAGCATTACACATGTCATATGAGATATGGTCAATGTTGTTTATTGAATCCCATAATGTGGTATTACAAGTAATGGGAAATGTGAGACAATAGGCTAATGGGCAATGTTGTCATCAGAGACTAACAGTACAGACAGAGTTACTGCCGTGTGCTGAGCAAGGTAGTGTGTAACAGGTAGCAACTAAATCCTGCATTCATTGGACTAAACCCTATTAGTCATAATGTTCCATATACATTGTTTGGGTTGATTTATATAAAGTATACTGAAGTTATAATTAATAAGCTACTTGAACTTGTCCTGTTGAATTTAATGATTTTTTTGGAAGAAAAAGATGCATTTGTGTTAGTAGGTTTTGTGGTTAAAGACTATAAAGGTGAACATGGTAATACCGTAAAGTAGAAGAAAATGATGTTATCTTGTTTATTAAAAAGTTTTTGCTTCTGAGTTTGATAAGGTACAGGAATAAATAAAAATAAGTAGATGTAGGTAATAACACTGAAGATAGTATGTTAAAATAAATAAACAGCTTTATTCCTATAGTTTTATCTTGATGTTATTGTATGAGAGTTTAGTGAACTGTATTCAAGCTATAGCAGACAGGGAAAGTTAAAGGGGAAACATTATTGAATAAATACATTGACTTTGTTATTAATTCACAGTTTACTTTAGAGTGTTATGTTTGTAAATACACATCTGTTAGCTATTTTGCAAGGTATACACACTGTCAAGTCTTCATGAGGTGAGACAGGGGAGGACATCATTGAATGAAGATAATTATTTTGATGGAACCCAAAAACACTGGTTATGGTAAAATCATGTATAAATTAAAGATGGTGGTGCACTGGTCAAATTTATTTTCATCATGATATCTAATTTGCAACCTTACCACATGACTAGGTTACGCATGCAATAAATAGATATTTAAAAATAAAAAAATGTAATGGACATTGTTCAGACAGGCACATGAGAGTGATGTAGGTCCACAGGCACCTCACCCACCATTGGCTGTTTGGTGTCCACTGAGAAGATCAAAACTGATTATGCTCCTGGGCATGTACCCCACTTACCCAGCAGGTTCAGTACTTCATTAGTTTCCCCTTAGTCAGCTCCTTCAGTAACCGGTTCACTCATTGATCCAGGATCATCTGGATCATAATCAGTGCTTTATCTCTCCATATCACAGAGCTAACACCTATGTTTGATTTTTTCTCATATCCCCCTGTCTATGTCTTTCTCCATAATTCTAGTGGCCCTATTCTCTCTCTCTCTCTCTATTCCATTTTATGTTTAGAGAGATAGATAGAACGATAGATAGAACAATAGATAGATAGATAGATAGATAGATAGATAGATAGATAGATAGATAGATAGATAGATAGATGGATGGATGGATAGATAGATAGATAGATAGATAGATAGATAGATAGATAGATAGATAGATAGATAGATAGATAGATAGATAGATAGATAGATTGATAGGAAATGTGATGATGATTGTTATTTGTTCTAAAGTGGGAATGGATCCTGGTACTAGATAGTGTTTGCAAATATTAGCAGCTTAACTATCACCAAGTGCAAAATTGTAATCCTTTTAGATGAGACCATAGAACAGGAAATCCCTCTTTCCTAAAGTACAGAGATGTTCAAGTTTAATGTACTAAGTACTGGGGGGTACACAAATAGAACCTTCTACATGAAGGATATGGGGGCTCTTTATCCCCACAATAAAACAAGTTTGAAATTTGTTTTGAGACCATTTATTTTGCAAGATCACATTTTATTCTGAAATAAATAACACATGCAAAAAATTGTGCTTTTCTTTGTTTTGTTTCCAAATTACAAAAAAAGAAGCCAAACAATCTAACAGGCTATGGTAAATGAAACACCTTTGATTTTGTACCTGTCTGGATACTGAACAAACATTTCACTAATCCTGATTCACCACCTGCTTTTGTTTTAAAGATATTCATGATTTATTTATTTATTATTCATTTATATACTTTTCTCTTGTGCCTGTCAACCATCAGCCCCTGCCTGTTGGTCTCAGGTATATTTTTCCTCATGGAATGAAAATCACCTGAAGAGGCTATCATCCATGCAATAATGAAGGGAGTTTG
The DNA here is from genome assembly GCF_019279795.1 of Protopterus annectens. Classification (NCBI taxonomy): domain Eukaryota; kingdom Metazoa; phylum Chordata; order Ceratodontiformes; family Protopteridae; genus Protopterus; species Protopterus annectens. The sequence goes on along the minus strand of NC_056727.1, from coordinate 908,653,239 downwards.
AATTCCCTAACTGTCAGCTTTCTAGGCAGCTCATACACCAGGACAATCATTGTCATCCCCAGCCTAGAGCCACTTGCATTCACTTACATTTTTAAGAGGAGGAATTTTGCAATTAGCCCTTACTCCATTCTATATGCATCTGATGTGCTTGCTACCAAGACGAGGGCAAAAAATAGGACCATGTGTGCTGCTGTGCATGCACTGATCTCTGCTATAGGACCATGTGTGCTGCTGTGCATGCACTGATCTCTGCTATAGGACCATGTGTGCTGCTGTGCATGCACTGATCTCTGCTATAGGACCATGTGTGCTGCTGTGCATGCACTGATCTCTGCTATAGGACCATATGTGCTGCTGTGCATGCACTGATCTCTGCTATAGGACCATGTGTGCTGCTGTGCATGCACTGATCTCTGCTATAGGACCATGTGTGCTGCTGTGCATGCACTGATCTCTGCTATAGGACCATATGTGCTGCTGTGCATGCACTGATCTCTGCTATAGGACCATGTGTGCTGCTGTGCATGCACTGATCTCTGCTATAGGACCATGTGTGCTGCTGTGCATGCACTGATCTCTGCTATAGGACCATGTGTGCTGCTGTGCATGCACTGATCTCTGGCTACAGTGAAAGGCACTGCTTGGCACATACATATACAGATCATGGTCCTTCATGCTGCTACACTGAGCACAGTACAGAGGTGGGTTAATCTGCCTCTCCACCCTCTGAGATGGGCAAGCAGGGAGCAGCTATCCACTCCCACCTCCACTCAGCTACAATCCTGACACAAAATCATCAACCAAAAAGGATTTTGAATGAAGGAAATCGAATGCTGATATCAATTGAAATAATAGGATTGTTCATGCCCCGCTATGTGGTATAGAGAGCTGGAGTCTTATTTGCAACCCAGATGACACAAGTTAGATTAGCAGCTTAAGTGTGAGAGAGGTAGGTCAGGAAGGGGTGGAGAGGTGTATGTCAACTAGCACATCCCAGTGAAGTGGCTGACGTTTTGGCCAAAAGCTGCAACACACGTTAATATAGGCTAGAGGATCCATTCTTGGCTCTATAGTTTTTAATATCTGTATCAATGACTCCCCTCAGCTAGGAAAAGTGCCACAATGATACAATATGCTTACAATGGTACCCTTATCTGCTCTGCCCATAATCTTGACACTCTAAAAAAAATAAATAAATAAATAACACAAGAATCCTTCACTTCAATAAAAATTTGGCTATCCATATCATAGCTGCTCCTGAACCTTAAGACATCTATGTTACTTCTTTTCACCCCTATACAATTGGAGACCCAAAACTACTTTCTTGTAACATTATCTGACGTTACTAAACTCCATGGAATTTACATAGAGGAAAATCTAAAATTTAACTACCACATTCAACTTACAGTTGCAAAAACACACCAGAAGCTAAGCTCCCTATATAGAATTAAAACTTACCTGAGTGACTCTGGAAATATACAGCTTCTACTCTCCTTCTGCCTACACTCCTCTAATCCACTCCCATAGTTACCAAACTACAGTCCAGTCCCATAGTTACCAAACTACCATCCACTCCCATAGTTAAGAACTTGTGAAAACAGTAATGCTGTGAGCCAGGGTCCAAAAGATCCACCAAATAAGTTGAACCAAGTGAATTTTATTGAGCATGTTCATCCTTCCACAAACAGGACTTCATCAGAATGCCACAAACTACCAATGAAACCCCTATATACACTCGTCAAGGCCCTAATTAAGTAATTATAATCAGTTCCTTAAAAATAGATACACAAAAACACAGATGACACAGAAAAATGCCATATCATAAAAATACATCCCTAAAAGTACCATAAATAAATAAAAATTAGATAATAAATAAGTGTGTAGTCAGTGCTCATACATTCTTGAAGGAAAAAACTGTATTGTTGGAAAATAGTGCTCAATCTTACATTGTATTCAGTAAAGGGAATTGTTTGTCCAAATCAGTTGTTTATTTAGCTAGATTCTCATGGTGCCCTGCATTTTATGGAGACAAAACTGAGTGAAGTCTTTATAAATGACTTTTTGAGTACAATTACAATATCATTAAGGAAAATGAGAATAATGCTCTATTTAAACACTCCACGACTTGTCAGTTTTACAGTAAATTCAAGTTTGGTATCCTGAAACAAATTAAACCTAACCCCGGGGGGTACTAATTATTATACCTCCATTCAGCCTGTATTGGTGACGAGATCAGCAAATTTGTAATATTTTTAATAAAGTTTATGTTTATAATTCTTTTCTGGTTTTACACACTTATTCTCTAATTCTTATGTATTTATGTTACTTTTAGGATGCATTTTTATGATATGGCATAGTCTTGTGTTATTTGTCTGTGTATATGTTTTTAAAGAACTGATTTTAATTAATTACTTAGGGCCATGGCAAATCTTTATAACAGTTTCATTGGTGGTTTGTGGCATTCTGATCAAATCCTGTTTATAGAAGGATAAAAGCACTTTGGTGGATCTTTTGGACCCAGGCTCACAGCATTACTGTTTTTATAAGTTCTTAGTTGCCTTCGTAATGCTTCACTAATTTGTGTTTTATTGAAGTTGCCACTCCCATAGTTACAAAACTACAGTCCACTAAGCTATATACGTAGGAGCAGTGCTATAACAGATTAGCTATGTTTGCTGCCAATCTCAGCCACAGAACCAATCACTGTCTGGCCCTTAAAGAATGGTGCGACCTACTCCACCACCTTACATACTCCCAACTTCTCATCACCCACCACTTCATCAATAATCCTAAATACTACCTCCCCTTTCTTACATTATCCACCTCTATAAATCTTACAGATCCTTATGCTCTAAGATAAACTCCTGTCAGTATTGTCAAAATCCAGTAATAGCAGAAGTGATGCACTTTACTCCAACTATGTATCAACAATCTGTTAAAATATCCCACTTTGCCTTAAACAAGACTTATCCATACACACCTTCAAAAAAAGACTAAAGTCACACCTACTAAGCTTATGGTTCTGCCTCCACTCCTCCCCTGAGGAAATGCCCTTCAGTTGTAAACCTACTCTACCTCTGCCTTTTCTCAGGACAAGAGATCCTATAAATCTGTTTATACTCTACTCACCTCCATTTCTTTCACCTGTTATTAGACTCATGGCATCCAAAATCAGCACTATTATGTTTATCTTTCTTTCCCATCATATCTGCAAATCTCTCTTCTGTTTTATCCCCATTTTTACCTATTTCTTATATATTGTACCTTCATGCTTCTTTTCATGTATTATACTGTACATATTTCTACTGCTGTTCACTATCATGAACCTTATCTAACTTATGACTCTTTATTTCTATTGATAGTCATATGTTTTGGAGCTTTCCTTGTTGGGCCTCCACTGACAACATTTTTTGTACTGAGTCAGACTCTCCCAGTAAACGAATGTAAGCCATAAATAATTAAATACATTTCTTGTTTCCAGCTGTCAGACTACTATTTGCTAGATGTACAGGGCTGGGTAGTGTTGTTGCCTCACAGTGAGACTTTGTCCTGTACGATTCTCAGCTTCTGTGTGGAGACATGCGTGAATGGGCGTACCTTCATTGAAGGTTGTGCATCAGAGCTGGCAACTCGGCACGTAAAAATCTACTGCCAATCATTAGCAGACCGGAGTTCCGCTGTGGCGACCCCTAACCGGGAAAAGCTGAAAGACACGATGACAACAGGGCTGGGAGAAGGATGGTATCATAAGCACTCATGCCTATTAAATTGTCTTTAACACCACCCAGTTATGGCTTCCCTTTCACAATTAATTCCAAAAGTTCTCACCACTGGACACGTGCTGTATGTGGTACACATTTCCCAATTCCTGACCTTATGAAAATGGGGAGGGTGAAAATTTCACCATATTAAAGGCAATTAGAGAGCATTCTCTCCCCAGAATGAGAATGTCCACCTGTGTCTAAAGTTGCAGTAGGATTTTGCTATATTTCTACTTATAAGGAGATGGGGACAGGAGAAGTGATCAAATGGGCTGATAGAGGACTAGTGCACATGTCAGTGAAAAAGAGGACATGCAAATCAAATGAAAAAATAAGATTGTTCAAAACTGGGTGGGTGGAAATGGAAATTTGGAACATATTAATTTTGCTAAGCAAACACTGAAAATTTTCCATTAATTGAACAAAACAGTGCTTTAGATATGCAAGGTACAGCAAGATAATTGCATCATATTAATAGTATAGATTTTATCCATATTTATACTAAGTTGAAAACTGGCATGATTAACACTGTTAAGATAAAGAGACTAGAAATGATTTGTGTATCTTGAAACAGGCTGCTCTACACATGCTCCAGGAATTGCTTGAGCATCAATAGCCCACAGGGAAAAAAAAGATGAACAGCATATTGCTACATTTTCCCCGTTGGAAATAATTACCAGTGTGATTTCTAATTGTGCACTGACAATGATTCACTTTTTAGGAGACTTTTTACCTTCTTCGAGTTGGTACGACCATGGAATTGGTATATATAAGTTTGGGGGATGTGGAAGCTTGTCAAGAAAAAATGAGTTTTTTACCCTTTTGGCTTTTGGACATATTTTCATTTTTTTCAAGCATCGACTTTCAGAAAGCTGGCATTTCATAGCAGAACTCTTCAAATAAAAAATGCCAATAAAAGTTTGGACCAACACAGGTTCATAGATGTTTACTAGGCTAACAATCACAGTGGCCTTGTTAAGCCTAGCCACGCATCCCAAATCTCTGACAAGTTCTAATACCCTTGATAAGTATAAGCATGGGCCTGGGAGATGAATTATTTACAGTTTACCTGTGTCCATGAGAGACACAGGTGGCAAGCCAGGGATGAATTTCTGGTTTACCATCCAATTGTCCAAGTTGCACTTGAATTGGGTTAGGGAGGAACTCTGCCTCACATGGATGGGGAGCCTGTTCCATAGACAGGGTAGTCTCTGGGATACACACCTATCTCTCCAGCAGGTCCTATATATCACAGGAAAAGTTTAAGTCTTTAGAATGGGTAATTATGGTGCTGTTTGTTTTGTGAATATGCAGGAGGTCCATCAGAGTGGGGTCTGATAATGTCCTGTATGCCAGGCATAGATCTCCCCTCAAAAGCCTGTAGGAGACAGAATACAGGGATTGGGCCTTGAGGTGGGCTGCATAGAACATTTTACTTGCACATAGTATTCTTTTAGTGAGGAACCTCTGTGGACATTCTAATTGTTGGATATGCCTGGTTAGATACATAACAAAGGGGTGTTGCACTCAATGATATGTCTGATGAATGCTGAATACAGTGGAACAATGATTTTCTTGGACTTAGATGCCATACCTTTGTTTATAAGTTGTGCAGCATAGAATGATTTCCTCACCACTGTAGACATATGTTGTTCAAAGCCTAGATAACTATCTATGTGTCTCCCTAGCTCTTTGCCTACTGGGTCAGCTCTAAGGGGTATATTGTCAATATAATAGTTACTTAGGATGGATGACTTCCCCAAGCATACTATTATGCATTTCTTGGCATTTAGTTTTAGTCCATGGCTCTGACACCAATTATTTGTCTGTGTCAGCCCCTCCTGGAGAACATTTGTGTCAGTGTGAGATTCAATGACAGCTCCTAATTAGCAATCATCTGCAAATTTAGTCAGCCAGAGACCACTGACACTGGCCTTGACTTCTGAGAAATAAAAGCCAAAAAGGAGCAGTTCAAGGACTAATCCCTGAGGGACACCACTTGTGCCTGGCCTCTTTGTAGAGATGGACTCCCCAGTTCTAACTTCCTAGGCCCTGTCTGTGAGCCAGTTGGCTATCCATTGGGTGACATACAGGTTTTGTACCTAACCTCTTGAGTTTGTCAACAATGCCTGAGTGGGGTATTGTGTCAAATGCCTTGGCCATGTCAAGGTAGGCAGTGTGAATGATTTTGACCTCATCCATTGCTTTTGTGACCTTCTCAAAGAAGTTCACCAGGTTGAGTAGGCATGATGTGCCAGGTCTAGTGTCTGGAGGTTTACTATTTCTGTATTGATCATCTCCATGATAATTTTTTCCTTGTCCTTAGATATAAGACTAGTGAGACAGATAGCAGACAATTTGTTTTAAGGTATCCTAATTGATTTAGGGAACTAGATGAAGTCTGAAATTTCTTTATGAATGCACATGCTCACACATTATATATGTGTGTTTGCATATATATATATATATATATATATATATATATAGAGAGAGAGAGAGAGAGATAAAATGCTATTTCTTTTAGTAGGTTAGTACCAGGGTATCTGTTCTTGTAGGTCATTTTAAGTCTGGCCAGTTTTCCTCAGAGGTGAGAATCAAACCCTGTACCTCATGTGTGTGAGGTAAATGCTTTAACCATTAGGCTAAACACCCCCCCCCCATTGTTAATCACCAATGAATCAATAATGAAATTTGATTGACAGTATCAACCCTGCACAATCTGCATTATAACCAAGCCTCTACTATTATTTTTTTCAAACACTTTTATTGAATTATTACTTGTGACACAGGCAAATTTACATTCATGTAAAAGTAATCAAACTATATTAGCATAAGAGTCAAAAAGCCAGCTTGTTATCAAATGTATTTACAAAAATACCTTGATTTGCTTATTTACAGAAAAATAAGCACTTTAGACAAGAAGAGCTTCTGCAGTCTAAGTGTTTCAGTACCCTGCAATCATTACTTGGTTTAAAGTTATCCACATTAATTTACAATGTAAAAATCACTTTTTATATTACTATTTTTGTTGGTTATTAGCAAAAAATAAAATTCACCTACATGAATTTTATCAAGACTTGTATGTTGAATGTCTTTCACCCTCACAGTACCCCATCACCTTATTTCATTTTACAATCATTCACATTTGTTAAAGAAATAAAAATATTTTTTTCTTTCTTTTTTTGTCAAATAGCTTAAAAAACATTGATCACACAAAACAATAATTTTGTACATTTTTATTTTGAACAGCATGTTGTTTATAATTGAATTTGAGTTTTGATAGTACTGTAGGCATATAGTGGTGAAGCAAGAGTGTAGTTATAGGATGAAGCTTATAATTTATAGATTAGTCGATTTCTCCATCCTCCTCTATGGCCATGAACTTTGAGTAATGAAGGAGAAGATGAGATCACATATACAAAAACAAGGCTCCTTTACAGGGTAGCCAGGTTCACTCTTCAAAATAGAGTAAAGAAATTGGCATTCTGGCAAATTGTAGGAGCAGAGCCCCTGAATCACAGGACTTTAAAGAGACATTTCAGGTGATATGGGGATCTAGTAAGGATGCTCTCAAATAACTCCCAGGACAGCTGTACCAGACACAGTCCCCTGGAAGGAGGAACTCAGACAGAACCAAGACATTTTGAAATTACTACATTTTTTTAGTTTGCCTGAGAGCACAGCACTTTCCACAGAATGGGATAGACACTGTTAATAAGAACAGAGAAGTGTGGTCTACACTTCTCAGGTTGCTACCACCACAATCCACCCAGAAAAAAAGCAGCTTGGGAAAATAATGGATGGATGGATGGATGGATGGAGACTTTAATTTAGCATAGAACATATGCTTCATTTTTGCACTAACTGTATACAGCACTGGAAATTTCTAGGGGACTCAGGGACATTAAGAGTTCATCCAGTGGTACAATATATTTTTATTACACACATGCAGGCATACATATCTTGTACACACACAGACACACACAGACACACACACACACACACACACACAAATGCACACATGCACGTCCGTGTGCACACACACACACACACACACACACACACACACACACACACACACACACACACACACACACACACACACGCACACACACAAACACACACATAATAATAAAACCCCTTTCCAAAAATAGCACCTAATAATAAAACCCTTTTCCAAAAATAGCACCTATCTGATAAATGAATATACAGTATCTGCATTTAGTTTCCTACTGATATGTTGCACTGTACTGGTTTGTGATCATTCATCTCATCTGTGGCTCAGCACTCATGTAAGATCTCACATATTCTCACTAAAATACAGGAGATAAACAGATTCTTACTATTTATATCCTAAAAGGGGGAATAGGGTCAGGAGGGGCCTTAGGTCAACTGGTGCCTTAGGCAAAAGGGCTCCGTGGGGACCCCCACCACACCACCCGGTGCCCCTATCCTGGTCTACTTACACCAAATAAATACCGGAAAAGTGCCCCTGCTAGAGCAGAGCCCTAGATGGCCGCCTAGTTGGCCTATGCCTAAGGCTGGCTATGAATAGGGTTATGTAATGCATGTAATGTGCAATGCAAGTATTTTGTCCCCAGAATGTATTGGTTTAGATTAGTTGGTTAGCCTATAAAGTGCTAATAAGCTGGTCTTATATTTTAATTTATCTCTAACTTTTTAGTTTCAGTTTTTATTTAGCACAGTCTCAGATTTCACTATGGTGGGTGGTAAGGTGGAAGGGGGACTTGGCTAAAGAAATTATTTTAATGCTTTTATTGCCCTTAACAGAACCACACTCTGTAACCACTCCCTTGCTGCAAATAACATGAGTATATATAAATATGGAATGTTTTAATGCTTTTCATTATACTAAACTAGGATCGCTTGTTTATCTGTTTCAATAAAGGATATTCCATTTTTGACTCAGCAGTGGACTACCTACTGTTTTCTATTTGATTATTTTGTAGCACATAATTTACAGTTTGATTTTAAGTAAACTAGGTGAACTAGGTGCATAACATAATTCAGGAAATGAACATCACACCCTCCACACTGCAAAGTTTCTTTTTGGTTTGGTTTTGACCCTGTATAGGTTGCATACTGCATTTTTCTGAGACTTCGAGTGATACCACAGATTTTTCTTTTTTCTAATTTTTAAGGCTTCTTACTTTCACGTAATGAACTTTTCCTGGAATTGTAAGCTCATTTCCTCAGTTGATGTTCCCTCAATGAAAGTTGAAAAGCAATAAAAAAAAAAAAAAAAAAAAAAGGAAAAAAAGGTCCTCCAGAGTTGAAGATCTAAAATAAATTTCTTAAAAAATGACTCTGGACTGTAGTAAGAAGCAGTTCCTAATATACACACACATACACACACACACACACACACACACACACACACACACACACACACACACACACACACACACACACACACACACACACACACACACACACACACACACACACACGCACACACACACACACACACACACAGCAGATAATTAAAGTGGTCTTGATTTCACATTGCCAGTGGTTAAATAATGTCGCTGTCATACCCAGCCACCCAAGTGCAATTGACATGTGGGGACCACCTGAAGAATCTTCGACAGTGGATATCACATTTCCTAGCAATGTGTGCCTGGGGCATCCACCTTAGCTATGGTTCAAGTACTAAGCCTTACTTTAACCAGTCTTTGAAGTTTCATATTTTTAAAGGAGTTTTTTTTTTTAATTCTCTAGTGCTAGTTTATGTGTATCATTTTTCATCATAATCTTTCATTGTTTCATAACCAGGCTGTTTTTGACTACAGGCTGTCATTCACAGATCTTTTTTCATTCTTCTTTTGTCTTAATTGTACAGTACTTAATTAATAAGCATATAACACCTTACCAAATACTGCGGTAGCGTTGTCACCTCACAGTAAGACGCTGTCCGGTTCAATTCTCAGCTAGAGTGTCTTCTGCATGGAGACATGCATGAATGGGCGTACCTTCATTGAAGGTTGTGCATCAGGGCTGGTAACTCGGCACGTAAAAATTAACTATCAATCATTAGCGGACCAGAGTTCTGCTGTGGCGACCCCTAATCGGGAAAAGCTGAAAGACACAACAACATAACACCTTACCAAATAAATAAGTGATCTTCTTACTTCCAAACTCTAAGACTACTACAGAGAAACAGATATGACACAACTGTTACTCTGACTGTAGCTATTCTCCCTGTTTAGAAGCTTCACCATCATAATCATTCTATTAAACAAACCTCTCATTTTAGCAGTTTCTTCCATAAAGTCTTATTATTAATCTCCTTTAGTATAGGAAAGGCCTTCAGTACAAAGTATTCTACCATTTGCTTTAGCCTTTCTGGGGTAAAATCATGACCTGTTGCCCTCCTAACTTGTGCTATCACTGATTTATCCAGGTGAAACTCCAATTCTGATTCCTTATCAAATGCGTTTAAAGCCTCCAGGATCTTAGAAAACTACTGTCTCACCTTCTTCAGAATTATCATATAATCATTTTACTCATCCATTTATTTGCTCACTAAAGTATTTTCCTTCTTCTGGCTGTAAGAACTTCTCTTACTAAAACAAGTAAGTATACAGCTGCCCATTATCAATGCATCTGGTACATAGTTGCCCATGATCAGTGTTTCTGGTACATGGCTGCCAATGATCAGTTCTTTAGCTTCCTATGATCAATGCTTCTGGTACATATTTGCCCATGATCAATGTTTCTGGTACATAGCTGGTACACAGCTACTCATGTTCAATGCTTTGGCTTCCCATGATCAATGCTTTTGGTACACAGCTACCCATGGTCAATGCTTCTTGGTCTTGTTTTTCGCTATGTTTTTCTTGCCTTAAGTATAAAAAAAATAACAAATTACTTCATTGAAATAAACCCCTAAAATATATAGAAAGAAAACTTACAAAAGAAATGCCATTGATTAACTACTAAGCAAAGAAGGAGGTTAACTATATCAAACATATGATCAGCAGTAACTCGAAAAGTAATTTTTAACAGATTAACTGTTTTGCTTTTCTGCCTTAAAACTGTGTGAAACTATACTATGAAGAGATCTACTTAACATTCCCTGGTAGATGAAGGAACATTTGAAAATAATGACTAGTCATAAAAATAAATTGTATATGTCTAGTATTTATACATTCTAATATCATATCATAGCTCTCAAGTCATAATGCTGTAACATTGTTTCATTTAATTGCGATAGCCTTGTTTTGTATTCTGTTATACTTTGTAACATGTACTATTTGTTGTTATTCAATGTACTTTGCAAAATGGGCTAAGCCTGCATTTGGTCATATTTGATCAGTGATCCTGCCAGTAAGCAATCACATATAACATAAATTAATCTCTTGTTTTGAAACCTAAACACCAGTATAAACTGCTTAACATATACCAGTGTAGTTGTATAAAAAAGAGAAACAGTTATTAAAGAACTACTAAATGATTTGAGTAAGTGATTTTGTCTTGGCTAAATCAAAATAACTACAATTAAATAAAATTTAATAATTTGGAAAATGGCTAATTACATTTAATCTCAGAAAAGAAAGCATAAACTAACTCAAGTTTGATGTTGGTATTAACAATATTTAAATCATCTAAAATTATACCATAGAAATATAATACTAATGTAACATATGTGATGCCTTTACTGCAATCTCAAAACAAATTAAGAAATCACACTATTACAGCAGGGTACAAATGAATGAACCTCAGTAAAACATAGAAGATTGTGATTACATCAGCAATCATAGCCAACTTCATACTGTTCTCATGAAATGGATTCAAGAAGGAATAAATCTCTTGACTCCATTTCAAAAATACATTGACAAACAGTTATTATTAGAACTTAAATTATTATTCCTTGTAGTAATGTCAAGCTTTACTTGCCTGAAGTGCTACAATTTAGATTGTAAAAAAAAAGTGAAGGAGCGCTGTAGCACATTTAGTGCTGCCACACAAACTGAGAGCATACACAAATGCTGTTATTCTGATCAATGAACAGCTTTAAAAGCTGTTAGACTTTTTCCGCTACCACAGTTTTGTTTTTTGTTACATAGTGAAGCATATTACAGCTTTCAAAGCTGTCAAAATACTTCTATTGCATTATGGTGGCTGTTGTTGCTATATTATGACTCCATCATAACAGTTGTAAAAGGTGCATAATAAAGTTTGCTATGCACCCTTTAGATGTCAGAAAGTCACTTAACAATGTGTTCTTTTTTCTTATTTTGGAATGTAATCAATGTGCTCAACTACATCTTGTTAGAAGTAGGCCCTCCTTTTACTAATTACGTTCATCAGCTTAAGTTATCATATCAATAGCAACAAATATCCTAATGTGCTATGTAAAGAGCTGCATTTCCTTGATGTCCCCATCAAATGGGAAAGCAAACATACACTGACAACAACATAATAGATCAGACCACATGTTCCCCTCCTTCCATAACTCATTAAGTAGTTTATAACCATAGGTACTTATTAATCGATAACAGTTTGTAGTCCTTTTTTCAGCTACAGTAGTTGATAGCCATATGTCTTATAATAATGGTTTTAAAAGCCCTTACCAAAGTTATATTGGTAAACAAGACACTCCCCAGGACTCATGAAGCTTGCGCCAGGTGCAGGCATAGCGTCGGCATTCTTACACCAAATATGGCCATCAGGCGATTCAGGTATGAGCTGTTTCCATGTGCACTACCTGCATAAGCTACGCCTGCACAACTCCTGAGCCTTTTATGCTAATTACACCATGTGCAACAGTGTAGCATGCAAATGAAGGTATGTAGTGATTCAGGAAATGGTGCAGGTGTAGTGTAAGCATGCAGAAATGTAAACCGCAGAAAACGGTTTACATTTTTGTAAACATAAAATCGGAGCCATGACAGCTGACCAAACACATGTATCATATTGTTAATATATGCCAATGGCTAAATATATAGCCATTGGCATAAAAAAAAAATTTACAAAATATAAAATTAACATTTAATATATATAGTCACACTATCTCCCGTGGAAGTGCAGGGCAGCAGTGCGCAAAGGGATTGCAAGGAATATATAAAAATATAGAATAAAATTGCAATGAAACACATATCATGATTTCCCCATAATAGTCAATGGCAGGCATGCTACACCATACTATGATGCAAGGGATGTCTGCCATTGCGTCATAGTATGGTGTAGCATGCCTGCCATTGACAGGCATGCTACACCATACTATGACGCAAGGGATGCTAAGGGACAGTGACAGTGTTATGCGCAGTAGCTAGAAATTAGTAGGAAATGCCATGCAAATGAGAGGAGTAATAGTTAATCACAGATTCCCCGCTGGTGTAAGGATGCACCTCACAGCGTAGCATTATAACACCGAAGTGTGCCCTTGAGATAAAGATGACATCAAGAGAGGGGTGTGTCACCATTGCTGTAAGCACATTGGAGCATTGCTAAACCAGTTTGCCCCTAGCTAGGCAAAGCTGCAGGATAGGGGTGTGTCGAATTGGTCATAGCTATGCTTAGCTGAGAGTATACAAGGTAACCGAGTATGCATGTGAACGGAGATGAAAACGCGTGTATACCCAGTAAACTGGTATGAGCGGTGCGCACTGCAGCTGAAACAGGAAGGATATAGGAAAGAAATAAGGAAATGCTACAGCAGTGAAATTGGAGTACAAATGACTAATTAATACCTAGGAGCCTACAGTGGGCCATTGAAAACAGCTAACAAGGCTGCAAGCAGCTACCTGCAGAACAGGAAAGGGGAGGGGCTGTACTGCAAAGAAAACAGTAAAGTGTCAAAGCAGAACAAAGCCGATTTGCAGTATATCAGCTACAAGGCACATTTTGCCATGACTGGGTAGGGAAAGTACAAAACAAGAAAGACGGCAGGTGGATGCATGCCTGATAATGGGAGGGGATCCAGGTCTAAAAGTGAATTAAAGGGCAACAGATTAATTAAGGCAGGCAAGTACATCTCCACAGTAAAGGCCCCACACTTGCAGTACTCATTACAAAACCCATAATTAAGACACACTGCAGCTGGAATAGCTCATACACACCCACTGACATCAGCAGCCTCCATAGCACAATACTATAAAGTGTGAAAGTACCTCACACACATTTGTGTATTCCCATACACTCTGCACCAGTGGTGTATACAGACAGGGAACTTTTATTATGTACATGTTAGGGGCTGCCATAGCTTTGATCCACCAGCATGTGTTGGAGACTGAAGGTGGTGTGGAGGATGATGCACACGACCACCTCATGCACCAAAGAAGGAGGAGAGTGTTCAGACCAAGGGTAACTTACCAGGGGCTACATGATCTGGAGATAGAGCATTACAGGGTGGACAGGGACATCCTACAGCAACTTGTGGAGCTGTGCTGGCCACGCCTCAGAGCCAGAACAAACAGACAGGAACCCATCCCAGTGGATATGAAGCTATGTGTAAGCCTGAGAATACTAGCTACAGTTACCTTTCAAAGACCAAATGGGGATATCATGGGGATCTCACAGGCATCAGCATCCAGGGTACTACACCAGTTCCTGGATACCATGTTACCACATGCCAATGAGCACATATACTTCCCCCGAATGCAGGAGGAGTTGGCCAGCAATAAGCATCTCTTCCACTGTGTGGCAGAATACCCGGAGGTTCTGGGTGCAATAGACTGCACGCACATACACATCAAGTAACCACCCAGTGAGCAGGGTAGGCATTACATAAACCACAAGGGATACCCCTCCATTAACTGCCAGGTTGTGTGCAATGCCCAGGGCATTATCATGGATGCATGTGCTGGCAGCCCTGGAAGCTATCATGACTCCCACATCTGGCATGCCTCACAGCTGTATCAGTTATTTGCCAGGGGGGACATCCCAAATGGCCACCTGGTGGGGGATGCTGGCTTTGTACTGGAACCATGGATGATGACTCCCATCAGAAATGCACACACACCCATGCAGGAACACCATAATGAGGCACATGCACAAACCAGAATCATCATAGAGCGTGTGTTTGGTATGCTGAAATCACAGTTCCGTTGCTTGGACATATCTGGTGGAGCCTTGCAGTACTCTCCAGGCACATGTGCCTACATCTTCACAGTGTGAGCCATGCTACACAATATGGTCCTGCAGAAACAGCTGCAGCAGGGACAGAATGGTGAAGTCCCTCACAGCCAACCACCACTGCCAAGGGCCCCACAGGCACAGAGGTACTCAGACCATGAACACCCTGAGCCAGCCCCAGTAGGCAGATGGAGGCGAGCCCAGTATGCCCATGCCTTGGCAAAGAGGGAACGTATAGCACACACACTGACAGTGTAGGCACCTAGGGACTGACACCTTTCTCCACCTGCACACACAGTACAAATGGATGGCACACACACAATACTACCTGTAAGTTGTCATGTATAGGCAGTCTAATGTGTGCATCCAATATAGACAGCCCTCAACTATTGCACACACAACTACCATTGGCACAATATAAGTCAACACCTGAACAGTAAATTAAACTATCAGCATATGCAGATACTGTATGTATAGATTCATAGGTATGTACTTGGCCAACTGCCAGAGGCCATTCATAAGCCCAGCCAAAATGTGTCAGCTTTTGCCACCCCATTGATTCTTTAACTGTCCCTCTGTGGAGCAGAGCCAATGGTGGGATCCCTGGGGTGCATCTAATGTTCCCCATCCACTCTTCAAGGTTTCTCTTGCAGAGTGTTAGTGAAGGACACTGTATAATGTAGTTAGGGATGTTGTTCCAAAGTATGGGGAGTGTCTGTGACAGGAAGTTGTCCCTCCAGCATCTTCCAGTTATTGTTGTGGCAAGGTTCAGCTCACTGCAGTGTGTGGCTCACTGTGACATGGATTCTCATAGGTGGAGCATATCCATCAAGCCTGAGTTCAACATGACTGTGTTGGCCAGCGGAGATCATCTCTGGGTAAACGAGATGCCACTGAGTAAAGCAGGAGTTTATTCAGTCTGGCTGCATAGGCCATATGTTGGATGCCAGTATTCCCCTTGGCGAGGTACATTCATGCTGTTGGAAGTGTCTTCTGAGGTACATCCTACATGGGTTATTATACCCTATGATGGGACTGATGAGTGATGAGTAAAGGGGCACTATAACCCCAGTATGTCTAGATGGGAATCCTTTAGTAATCAGATGGCCTACATAGAAGGATGTCCTAACTACTGTGGAGATATGATTGTCAAAGGGGAGATCACTATCTACCTTCATCCCCAGATACCCCATTACCTCATCCATATTAAAGTGGCTGCCACGTATGTGTTCATATGTGGGTGCCAATTCCACAATGGAATGACTGTGCAGTTAGTGGTGCTTGGCTGGAGGCTGTGACATTGACACCCTGTGACGTTCTCTGTGAGGCCCCTTGAGGGATGTCTGTGTCAGCTGGACTATCAATCATGGTTCCCAGCTTGCAGTCATTGCCAAACATGGTCTGCCGTAGTCCACCTGTGTTTGCTTGTACCTCTGAGATGTATATGCCAAACAGTAGGGCTCTCAGGACTGAGTCCTGTGGGACACCAGTCATGACTGGTCAAGAGTTGGACCTGGAGACCGCTAGTCGTACCATGTGGGTTCTGTGTGTAAGCCCGTTGGCAACCCAACCTGTAATGTATGGATGTATGTACAGGCTGGTGTGTTATAGCAATAACCCACGCCTGGGTGTGGGTAATGCTAAATTTACCCATGGTTGGCGTGGCAAACAAAGCCAACCGTGGGTAAATTTAGCATTACCCACACCCAGAAGGAGTTATTGTTATTGCTATACCATGACATTATTTAAGAAAAGAAACTGTTACTTTTCTTAAATAATGGCATAGTATAATGCCTGTTTACTGCCCTTCCGCAGATGTCTGGCATCCGCGGCAGTTCTGATGTACTGCGCGCCTGCGCAGTACATCAGAGCTGTGGGCAAAAGCAATGGAGAAAGCAAGATCTCCGTTGCTTTTTAGTCTCGCTATGTTAAATGAGTTTAACATAGCGAGACAGTTTTAAAATAAGCAACGGACATCTCCGTTGCTTATTTTAAAGCTGTCTCGCTATGTTAAACCCATTTAACATAAGCAGTGTTTAAAAAGCGAGTTATACTAATGGAAAAGTCCGGCCGGACCTTTTTCCATTAGTATAACTCGATTTACAACGGGCACGCTGGCCAATCAGCGTGCACGTTTTGGGGGGATCATGGTATAATTATCAATAATACCTGAGTTGGGCATGGTGTCAAAAGTCTTGGTGAGATCCAGGTAGTATGTGTGAACCACCTCCCCCATCATCTAATGTCTTGGTGACTGTATGCAAGACGTCAAACAGGTTCAGTAGGCATGAACTGCACTCAAGCAAGCTGACCTGGGTTGGGTCACGTGTTCAGAGATTACCAATGTCTTTGTTAATGAGTGCCATGAGGATGCGAACGATACCATTGCAGACCAAGCTAGTCAGGCTTATGGGGTGGTAGTTACCATGGTCAGTTGTGATTCCATCTTGATGGAGTGGAATAACCATTGCCACGTGCCATTGTATGGGCATGTAGCCTGTGGAGAGGCTGAGGTTGGAAAGCTTAATTAGGTGGGGGGCAGGTTGTCTTGTACAGTTTGCAAGATGCAGTCTGGGACAACATCTGCCTCTGATGATGCTGTGCTCTGCTGTTAGAGAGGGCCATTTCCACCTGTGTGTCTCTGATGTGTGGGATACTGTACCTTTTGGGTAGTGTTGTGGGCTCTTTAGGGGGTGAAGTATGCACTGAATGTATCTGCAAGGATGTTGGCGATATCAGTAGGGTCAGCATATTTTGTATATTTCACCAGCACAGTGCAAATCTGTGTGTCACCACGTAGATCCTTGACATAGCCAAAGAAGGCTTTGTGGTTATCTTTCGAATCCTTGCATATTCTCCTGCTGATGTTAGCCTTGGATGATGTCATGAGGGACCTACGTATCATACTAATAGTGGTCACACATGTCTGCCCTTTGTGGGATTTGCTTTTTGTCTGGAACACTGTCCTACTTCTGTAGTATAGCCTGTTTATTGCAGAGGTCCACCATACCTTGTCTAGGAGGAGTGAGTCTTGGTTTACCAGTGATGGCACAATCCATACATCCGTGTAGGTGGGTATAGACTGCATTTGTAAATCTGTCTGTATCATGAGCAGTGTTTTCCCTTAGCATGGGGGCTGTGAAACCCCCCACCCCTGTTACTAGTAGTGCAAATTTAGCTGTAGGACAGGTATACACTGTGGTATCCGTGGGTGGGGGAGATGCTTGGGTGTGGAAACAGTGAATAGTTCATGGTCAGATCTAACCAGTGACCAGTTAACCTCTGCTGTGGAGCACCTGTTGCCCATGTTGGTGATGACCACATCTAGTAATTTCCACCCCATGTTAGGGAGGTTACCACCTGATACAGGGCATATGAGGTGATAAATTTCAGGAAGTGCTGGGCCTGGAAGTGAGTACCAGAGTAAGTTTCCCAGTTAATGGTATGGTAGTTGACATCGACCAATGCCAGGGTGTGCGTTAGAACTGTCATGTTCTCCACTGTCTCCAGGTGGGTGGAGTGGTGGTCCTGGGTCATGGAGGGTGATCCATAGCAGGCCACAGTTTACACTGTAGTTGTGGTTGATGATAGCTGCACATGGATGATCTCAGAGGTATCATGATGCCCCACTAACCTGGAGGTGTAGGTATCCCTGATGAATATGGATACAGCCCCTCCATGTCTGTGTCAGTCCATGTTCTGTGGCTGAAATGTGTGGTATGAGTTGTAATCTGGTTGTGCTGGTGTGCTCGCAGGAGCCTTAAAACAGATCTCAGTTACTGCACAGATGTTGATGTTGTCCATCCTGAGGAGTGCTGTGAGTGCATGCATGTTGTGATCACAACCCCTGGTGTTGAGTAGCATAACCCTCATTGAATCTGCTATTGTGCTGTTTACGGAGCTGGTATTCACCTTCAAGACTCTACTTAATAAGGCACCATGGGGGTGCCAATAGCCTTGGCCAGTATTCCAAAGCCTAAGGCTGACACATAGGCCGGTATGGTATCGTTGCATGCATGTTCCCCATCTGTGCTTGTTTTTCATCTCTCCTGGTAAGCAATAGAAAGCCTTACACTTATATAAGTCTTCTAGCTTCCAAGATAGGCTTTTGGAGTGATTAAGTATCAGTGTCCAGTATGTTCTTGCTGTACATAACTGTTTCCTGACTACATGGTGATTTCTCACTGTATATTGTGATCTGAAGGTCTGTTTATTCACATATTATGGCTGTGATGGCCTGCACCTTACAGGTTCACAGATAGCCTCCTACCTATTTGCCCAAGGGCAATTAGAAGCATAGCTACAGTGTGTTGGCTTTCCCCGCACAATTGATGAAGTAACTGAGCCTCTGTCAAGCATAGCCAATGAAGCAATTCCAGGCAGAGTTGCTGGAAGCTGTTGAAGACTGGGGTTGTGGAGGGTGATAGGGGCACTTAGTGATCGAAAGAGAACATGTTAATGTAACAATTCAACACCCTTCGATTCCCCCAACAGGTCTCGCAGCTATCAAATTGGACAGGCTCCCCCACCCCCTGACTGTATGGTTCTGGGACACATGATCCCAGGGGTGTATATTCTGTTACCCATTCACACAACAAGGTTTCCCTTGAAGTGTGTCAGTGTGGGGCTATGCCTAATGTAGTTAGGAATGTAATGTATTGTCTCACAGTACATTTGTTATATGTTGTTATTTCAAGAGTACGTGAAGCTCAGTGAGTTTGGGGGCTCCCGCCCTTTGCTTAGCCTAGCTTACACATAGAAATCATCTAAATAGCAAATAGGCAGAAGCAATGTTAATGTCAACAGTGTAATGGTTACAGCATCCGCATAGTATCTGTGCATTCGAGGTTCCAATCCCGATAAAAGCAGGAATGTTTATAATGTTCAAAAGTATACCTTAACCACAGCTTGCATATATAGGTATAATCATCTGTATAATAAACATTCGAAACACTCATATAAACCCATGTGTGCTGGAGAGTACAGTCAACAGAGAATGTAATGTTATGTCAGCATATAGTGAGATGTTACTTTACTGACATGTATATATCCTGAGTAGTTAGCGGATGTGGCCATGTTTGCGTGCACAGTTATATGGTACAAAGTTTAACTGTGTTTAACCGCTGCTATAATGTCACACAAACACTTTTTAGCATGCTTACAACTGCTTAAATGAGCCTTATTCTGGAGTAAAGAACATTTGTAAAGCATTGCAGGTGTTGAACTCTGGACCATGCACACTATAGTCATGGGACTTACCACAAAGCCATCCAAGGTGTATACATGTTTCACCATCTTGAGACTACACCTTGTACCATATGCATTTCACTGTAATGACCACAAATGGGACAGTCACTTTGTGTAGATATGTATAGTACATTGTAATGTAATGTAGTTTGTGAACCAACACATTCTAATCTACATATTTATTACTGTTACAAATTAATACGAAATATATATATATATATATATATATATATATATATATATATATATATATATTTATATGCATGTCAGTGATGTCTGCACGCACACACAAACACACACACATATATATATATATATATATATATATATATATATATATATATAAGAATACATTTACATCAATAGCCATATATATAAACATCTATGAACACACTTCATGACACAGAAGCACTCCAAAGGGATTGGAATGTACACAAAACACATGCAGCTCTGGTATTATAACAATTAATATTAACCTAATTCACCATAGAAGGGGTGGTTGTTGTGTATGTGAAGATTGGGATGGGGGAGGAATGATGGGTAATGCAATCATGCATCAAGGAGGGCATGGGTCGGATGTTCAATAAGTGAACTGGGGGGGGTATACATGGAGTATGGGGACAATATAAAAAGGACACAAAACAAGAACCTTTCTCATTCATAATACAACCTGTCATGTCACATTGCAACACCTAATTTCACAAACATA